>NW_020450935.1:0-34464 GCF_003343035.1 Apteryx rowi | reverse complement strand
GGCCCCCGCGGCCGCCCCGCTGCTGCACCCCCTGGCTCCCGCTGCAGCCGGAGACGCGGGCGGCTGGCACCTCCGCGCGGCAGCTCGGCGAGGACGGGTCTCCGGCACGCACGGACGTTTAAAAGCAACGCGGGCGCCCCGGCCGAGGGCAGGGCAGAGACGGTGGCGCGGCTCCAGCTCCTGCCCGGCGGCTCCGGCTCCCGCCCTGCAGCCCCATCCCGGGGCACGGCAGGTCCCTGCTGCCGTCACCGAGCCTGGCACGGCTCCCAGGTGCTGGGGTGAAATATCAGCTGTCCCTGCGTGAGCCGGCAAGGACGGCGTCACCTGCCGCGTCCAATGCAACAGCCGCGCCGGGAACAACACCAGTGCAAGCTGCTCCCCAGCACCTGCTGGGGCGAGCRGCTCATCCAGGAGCATCTATCCCCATTTCTACTCCGTAGGGGAATGAGGCAGCGGGAGCCGCTTGGCTGCGGGCACCGGGGGGGTCGCTTGCACCCCGCTGCAGCTGAGAACGCAGCACTCATCGCACCGGGCAGCCCCGCGCGGCGGGAAGGGCGAGCCGGTCGGGGGCGACGGGGATGCCGGAGCCGACGGCACCGGGACGGGGGCTACTCACCGCCGCGAAGTCGCCGGGGCCGCAGCGCTCGCCCCGGTAGCTGCAGCTGAGCAGCATGTCCTCCAGCCGGTGGCACGTGCGGTTAAAGAAACCGTACAGATTGAGGGGCTCGTCCTCGTCACCGGGACCGGGCCAGGCCGGGGCGAAGCCCGGCTCCGCGCCCGGCTCGTAGGCGACCAGGGGCGCCAGGTAGAGCAGGTCGTGGGGGCTGAGCTGCGAGAGGCGCGCGCGGTTGACGTTGCAGAAGGTGACGGCGGGGAAGGTCATGGCGGGGCTCTCCTCCTCCCGCAGCAGTGTGACGTGGTGGTACTCCAGGTAGTAGGCGACGCGGTCGGCCACCTGGTAGAGGAAGACGGAGAAGGAGAGGAGGAAGGCCAGCGCCCAGAGTGCCTGCCGGGCGCCCAGGCTGCCCTCCACGAAGATGTGGCTCAGCCCGTGCAGGGTGCAGCTGCCGGCGAAGGCCACCAGGTCGGTGGCCGCGTCCGCCTCCTCCTCCTCCTCCTCCTCCTCTTCTTCTTCGTCCTCCTCCTGCCCGTACAGGAACTCATCTGCTCCGTCCTCGCCGCTGCCGGCGGCCGCCGCGGCTGCCTGCCCGTCCTCGTGGGAGAAGGAGATGGTGCAGAATATCTGGAGAGGCATCGTCCGGCCCGGAGGGTCGCTGCCGGCGGCGCTGGGCGAGGGGAAGCGGGGAAAGTTCGGAGGGGGGGGAAACGGAGAAGGGACGGGAGTGGGAGAGGCCGGCGGCGCCTCAGGGAGAAGGGTGGAGCGGAGCGGAGGGATGCTCGGAGGGGAAGGCGAGCAGAGGGTATTTCAGGAGCCGGGTGAGAGGAGGAGCGAGGGGCGGTTCTGCGGGCTGCCCCGGTCCCCGGGGACGGAGCGGAGACGGCGGCGGCTCCGGCAGTGCCGCTCGGGTTGCCGGCGAGGCGGGAGCTCCCGGGGGGCTGCCCGCTCTGGCGAGCGCCAGTCACGTCCGCGGGGAGCGAGGCCCCGGCAGCCCTACCGGCTGCTCCGGCCGGGTCCTCCCCGCCGGGGGCCAGGCTGTTTCCAGGGCCACCATATGCCAGGCTCTTCTCCGGGGTGGCCGGAGCCAGAAAGAGCTGCCCAAAATGCCGGCAGCACCATCTCCCCGCGGCGCCCCGGTGCCACTTGCGCGATCAATGCTCCGGTTTCCCCGGGCTCCATCGAYGCCCCCAGCGGCGCCCGAGGTCCCTCCTCGAAGCCCGGCTGATTTTTGCACGATTTGGTCGATGCCGTGATTTAGGTGATGAATCCCACGGAGCGAATCCCTGGAGGTGCATCCCGAGCCGGATGATCCCTCCTTGTGCTGTGGACCCCGGGTCAGTGCACGGGATGCGATGCCGGGGCCCCGGGGATCCGGGCTGTGCCGGGCGCAGGAGAAGCGTCTCTCGCCCTTGGCCACGGCCCCTGCTTGTGGTTTGCCTCCTTCCTGCACTCAGCGCTCCGTAAAAGCATCCGACGTGACCGCAGAGCGATCGGCAGCGCCAGCCCCGTGCCGCAGCCCCTCGGGGGGGGAGCGAGAGCCTCTAAACGAGGCGGCTCCGAGGCGCAGGGGTGGCGCCGGGGGGGTTCGGCTCGCGGGGTCCCCCCGTGCCTGAGCGCAGCCCCCGGTGCCACCAGAGCGGGCGAAGAAATGCAGCCAGGGAGATTTGGCAAATCGGAGCTGATTCCGATGCAAAGTTGTCTGCTCCTGCCGGGCAAAAGCGATGCAGACGGGCGCCGTGCTGGCGGGATGCACCGCACCACGGCTCCCGCGAGGGTCCGTCCCGGGGCTCCCCGGCTCCAGCATTCCCGGTCCAGGCCCTTGTGCAAGAGGGAGGCTGGCGGTGGCAGGTGCCAGCGGGGCGGGTGACCTTGGGGACGAGCGCCAGCGCCCCGGGATGAAATTTCATAAAGCCGCGAGCAAGGTCGGGCGTCGCGGGAGCAGCCGGGAGAGGCCGAAGCTGAGCTGGCACCTGCCTGCTCCCGGGCCGGCTGTGCCCGGCGGGGGATTCACCCGCATCCCTGCCGCATCCCGGCCCCTCGCCTCCGACAGAGACGGGCTGCAGCCGCGGGCAGGGAGAGCTGGAAAGGGGTCGGGGCTTCCCCTGGGAGAGGGCTTGGGGCACTCGGCCATGCGGGATGGGGCTGGGAGCAGAGGGGAGCTGGCGGGGCGACCCGGCGCCGACGCGGAAGGATGCTTTTGGCGCAGGTACGAGCTGGCTGAGATTGAGGTCGGGGTGGGATTTCGGGGGGGGGTGCCAGGCCCTGGGGCAGCGCGTTGCTGCAGGAGCCACCCCCGAGGCCTGCGGGAGGCAGAGAAAAAGAGGAGGAAAAGGCCTGAAGGGGTTTTGCTTGCGGTGCCGAAACGCAAGCRGCGCAGCCCGGGGGGCCCCGAGCCGAGGCCAGGGGCTGCGCGTCCCCGGCAGCTCCCGGCCCGGCCGAGGCAGAGCCCGTGCTGCTCTGCGTCCTTCCCCGCCGCTTCCCAGCAGCTCTGGCCGTGGGGAATCTCCGATGCCGTAAGGAAAACGCTCCATCGCGGGCAGGAGCCCTTAATCCCGCCGGCCGCTCGGCTTCAACAACCGCCGGAGAATTACGGCTCCCGCGGGGCGGCGGCGACCCACGAGCCCTCATCCCTCTCCGGTTCCCATTCCCGCCGCCCGCCGGGGAGCCAGGCGCCCTGGGACCACCACGGGGTCCGTCCCCGCCGCGGGGTCCGGGAGAAACCGGAGCCGGGATGGGGTCGGGATGCGGGAGCCTCGGCGATGCCGGCGGAGCCCTTGGGCTCGTTCCAGCTCCTCGCTCCCTCCCTCCCTCCCTCCCGCGTTAGAAGCTATTTTTACCCTCCTCCAGGTAAAGCCTTTTGCGGGGGAGGCGGGTGCTATAATTAACCGTGACATCAGCCCCCGCGGCGGCGCGCCGGGGCCCTGCCGCAACGCAACGCAACGCAACGCGCCCGACTGCGGCGCCCGGGCCCCGACGGGGGCTGCCAAGGGCGCCGGAGCCGGCGTCCCGGGTCCCTCCGGGCCGGCTCGCTCCGCTGCGGCTCTGCCTGCCAGAGGGTCCCCGGAGCAGGGCGGCGGGAGGGGGATTTGACCGCGGCGGCGGCGCCTTTCGCAGCCTGTCACGCTTTAATGGCAGAGGAGATCAAAGCCGGGATGGAGTTATGCACAGGGATAAACCAATCCCCGAGGAGGCGAGCGGAAAGCAGCGTTGCAAGCTCCGTTATCCCGGCGAGCTGCGAGCCCGGGAGCGTTGTGCCGCGACCGGCCGCGGCGGGAGCCGGGAGGTGCCATCCGGCTTCGCAGCCCCCTCGCGCGAGCGTCGGCATCGCCGCGTCCCACCCGGCCCCTCGGCGGCCGTTTCGGGACAGTTCCAACTCTGCGGCGCTCCCGGGCATCGCTGGCCGGGATCACTGCCGGCGCTAATCCTGGCGGCCCTTATCGGCTCCGGCCACCTTGCCGGCGCTCGCTCCGCCAGCCGCGCCGCGCACGGCTGCTGTTATCCGGCCCTTCATCCCCCAGATTAGGCGCTTCGCAGTGGATTAGCATGTCGCATCCGAATGCGGAAAAACTGATGATTAAAGAGGAGTCTCTCCCTCCACGTTATCCGCCGCCTCCTCGTCGCGCTGGTGCCRCGGGAGCCCCCGGCCGGTTCCCGGCTGCCGCTGGGGATGGGAAGCCAAGGAGCCGCTTCAGGGGCCGCGGTCCCGCCGTCTGCCATGCCGGACTTTAACAGAAAGCCCGTTACGGCGAGGAAGGTGCCAAGCGGACGTCGTCAGGGCCCCGGGGCCTCGCGGCTCCCGGTGCTCAGCGGTGGCTCCTATCTCTGAGCCTTATCTCCCTCTCCAAGCGCTTCCCTTTAAATCCCATTAATCTTCCAAAGCCTCCCGGCCCCACGTGGCCGAGCGCTTCCCAGCCGGCGCTGCCTGTGTGCTGGGGCCGTGCTGCGCCAGCACGGGGGCTTCCTGTGGACGGGATCCCGGCATCGCCGGGATGCTGCCTTCCTCCACCCTCCTCCTCCTCCTCCTCCAGCCGCTCCGGCGTCTCGACGGCAGGGTTATCCTGCGTGCCGGGGCTGCTGCGTCCCATGCGTTATCCTCCTTGCCGGGAACCTATTCCCGCTCCGGGAACTGCGATGGGTTGTAACGTGGTTCGCCTGGCCACGGCATCTCTTCATCCCCATCCACCCCGCCGGGATTATTCCCCGTGCCGACACTCATCCACTCGCCGCCTCCTGTTTTCCGCCCGTGGCGAATTGCCCGCGAGCGGGTTGCAATTTTTTCCGACATCCTTCACAATCACTTGGACGGTTCACGCAAACAAATTCGAGCCGACGGTTTTATTGGCGGGGGGAAAAAAAACAACACAAAACCATATTCCTGTCTGGTTTTCCCGCCGCATTCACCCGCTCCGGCTCCGCGCGCCTCGCCGTTTCCTAATCGCATCTCGTCCGAGCAAATTTGGGCATGGACACGGCGCTGGGGTGCGGGAACCCCGACCAGCGGGTCCCAGGGAACCGGAGAGCATCCCGAGACGGGGATTTGCAAAAGGAGGAGGAAGACCAGGAGTGACAAAGCCGCTCGGCAAATCCCAAATAAGCCCGGAGCGAGCGCAGGGAGCGCTCGGCCCCCTCCGCGCCCGCCTCCCCCTTCTGCAGCATCGATCCTCGCGGCGAGAGCCCCGAAGCCGCCGCGCAGCAGCGCCGGGCCGGAGCAGCTCTTGCAAAGCAAATATGTTTGTGCAAAAAAAAAAAATACGGCTGTAATATCCGAGTGTCGGGGCCCTATAAATAACCGAAGGCCGAGACGGCGAGCAGCGCCGCGAGCCACGGCTGCTCTGGGAATCGCGGCGGAGCGGCCGTTCAGAGCGTCCCGCTCCGGCCAAGCTCCCGCAGGCGACGAAGGAGGCGCCTGTGCGAAGGCGGATAGACGAAAAGCGATGCCGGAGGCCGAGCTTCCCGAGCGCCCCGGGAGACCTGGCCCCGGCTGCTCCCGGTCCGACAGCAGGGGGGGAGAGAGGAAAAAGCGGCAAAAACGGGGTTTCCTGGGCGGCTTCCTCGCGGCGCTGGGCCGGGGGGCGCCGGGCTCCCGCCTGGGCCGAGCGGTGTTTCGGGGCAGCATTCGCAGCCGGCCCCATCCCACGCGCCCCGCGGTGCCGGAAAGGAACCCCGCCTGCGCCGGCGGCGGATGCGACCCTTAAACCTTATTAATAATAATTAATAATAGATTTGTTAATGACGCTTTGCGTGCAAAGGCGCCGCGAGAGGAGCAGGAGGAGGAGGAGGGACCCCGAGGTGCGTCGGGTCGGCTCGGAGCTTCGGCACAGCCGGACACCCCGGGCCGGGACGTGCGCTGAGCGTGCTCAGGCCTCAGCCCTTGCCCCCACGTCCGTCTGTCCCTTCCTAATCACTTTGCCAGGGCGCCCAAGCTGAGGCAGCGATTGCCCTGATGGGTTTCCACGTGCGGGGAGGCACAACACCCTCATGCACCGAATGCACCAGGTCTCTGCTCCTCGTCCCGCCTGGCTCCGGCTCTGGCTCCGGTGCTGCCGGCACATCACGCTGCACGGCCAAACGTCCGATTTAATGACAACTCAGTGCAGGTTCCCGCCGGTCCCGGCTGCTCCCGCCCCGGCAGCGGCCGGGGAGAGATGCCGCTCGGCGGATCCAGGCGCGGAGCTGCCAACGGAGGTGCGACGCCTCCCGGGAGCGACCGAGAGACACGGTAGCAGTTGCAAGCGCTTATAAGTTATTTAGGAGCCCGCGCGCCGCTTGAGGAAGTGATTTACACGCGTCGCTTAAATGATTCAGGGAGTTTGTAAAAGGCGCCGCTCGGCCGGGCAGCGCGGAGGCGCGGGGGGAGCCCGTTCCCGCGCCGTCCCGGCCCCCGGGTGCTTCGCCGCGCCGAGGCAGCCGGACCCACGCGGTTCCTTGCGAACGGCCTGACGCTCCGGGAAACGCCTGGGTGGCGGCAATTGCTGCGCTCGGCGCCCAGGCTGCGCCGCGGGGTCCCGGGGGTCCCTCGCGCCCGAGGCAGGTCTGACCCGTGCGAGGGCAGGATTTTGGGGGGGCCCCCAGCACGCGCYGGCTGGAGCGAGGGCTGGCGCCCGGCCCGCGGGTGCCGCGGTGTCCGCTGGGGTGCAGCGAGGCTCGGCAGGGTGCGGGGGGGCTCGGGGGGGCTCAGCGGGGTGCAGGGGGGCTCAGGAAGGTTTTGCAGGGTGCAATGTAGTGCAGTGGGGTGTAGGGAGTGCAGTAAGGCCCAGTGGGGTCCAGTGGGGTTCAGCAGGGTGTAGCAGGGTGCAGTGGGGTGCAATGGGGTGCAGGGGAGTGCAAGGGAATGCATTAGGGTCCAGTGGGGTGCAGCAGGGTGCAGCAGGGTGCAGAGGGGTGCAGGAAGGTTTTGCAGGGTGCAGTAGGGAGAAGGGGAGTGCAAGGGAATGCATTAGGGTCCAGTGGGGTGCAGCAAGCTGTAGCAGGGCGTAGGGGGGTTTCACAGGGTGCAGGGGGGGGCAGGGGAGCACAGGCAAGTGCGTTAGGGTCCAGTGGGGTTCAGCAGGGTGCAGGGGAGGTCAGAGAGGTTTTACAGGGTGCAGTGGGGTGCAGGGGGGCTCGGGGGGGGGGTTGCAGGGTGCAGAGGGGTGCAGGAGAGCACAGGCAAATGCATTAAGGTCCAGTGGGGTTCAGCAGGGTGCAGTGGGGTGCAGTGGGGTGCAGGGAGCACAGGGGAGTGCATTAGGGGCTGGGGGGGTTCGGCAGGGTGTAGCAGGGTGCAGGGGAGGTCAGGAGGTTTCTCGGGGTGCAGTGGGGTGCAGGGGGTTCAGCCAGCCCTCGTCCCCTTCGCCTGCCCCCCGTGAGTGGGGCTAGCAGCAGGGCCTGATCCGGGCAGCACTATTTCCCTCGGCTTTGCCTGCGGACGGTGCCGGGCAGGCGAAGGGCTGCTCCCGGCCCCAGGATCGCGCTGGGCTCCAGCTCCTCCACACCCTGCGTTTTGCCGGGAGGCAGACGGGTTCGTGCCGGGGGGTTTCTGCTCAGTCGCAGGCATTTCCCCCGCGCAGCGCCGAACACGCCGGGGCAGGCGTGGAGCAGGCGTGAAACCCAGCGCCGGAGCCGCAGACGGTGCCTTGGCCCGGCAGCCAAATTGCCGGGGCCCCAGATCCCCGCGCGGGAATAAATAACAACCGTGCCGCTTTCGGATGGGATAGAGGCGGGGAGGGACGTGCCAGACCGAGACAGGGCGCCGCGTCCCGGGAAGGGGCTGCCGGCAGCCCCAGGTGCCCTCGATGCACGGGACGACCCCGGAGTTCGGGGCGATTTTGGCAGCCGCAGGTTCTTCCCGCGTCGCTGCCACGGGAAGGCCGCGCGGAGACACGGGACGGGGACAAGGGGATTCGGGTGCCCAGGCAGGAGGGGCGCGATGGGCAAGGGGAGCCACGGGGACCCTCGTCCCTGCATTTCTCCTCTTTCCCCGAGTTGCAAAAGCGAATTAGCTGGATTTGGAGGAGGAAGAGCCGAAAGGCAGGATTGCTGGCTCTCCGGAGCAGCTCCCCGGGGGAGCAGCGAGCAGGACTCCTGGGCCCCTTCCCCAGCGTGGGGGAAGGGAAGCGCAAGCCGGGCGCCGGCAGGGGCTCAGGTTCCCGCAGAGGAGCGATGGCTCCGGCTTATAAATAATGAAGCAGCAGGCGAGAAACATTGATCTCGGCTGCTAATGAGCACGTCGGGGAGCGCGGCCTCCGGAGCGGAGGGGCAGGCGGTTCCCGGGAATGGAGGCCACCGAGGGGCCCCTTCCCATGCCAGCGCCCACCCCGGAGCGTCCCGGGATCCCATGCACGGCCGGCAGCCGGTGCCTCCCAGGCCAGAGGATTTTGGCATCGATTCCCTTTGTGTTAGCGGAGCAGCAAAGCTCGATCCGGGCTGCGAACGGCGCCGAGGCGCTGCCACGCTGCGATTGCCGGTGCCGAGGATGAGCCGGCAGTCGGGTCGGGGCGGATGCAGGACCCACGGAGGGGGCGAGGATGGGGCAGGCGGAGCCGGAGGGGGATGAGCAACGCGAGAGACCCCCCCCAATTCCCTGTGCAGCGACGCAGGAGGAAGGGGAAGGTGGGAGAAGCCGAAATAATCCCCGGATGGTGCTTTGTCCCTGCCTGCCCTCCCCACGGCATCCCGCGCTGGAGCACAGGGATGCACCGAGCCCTTTGCGCTCGCTGCGTCTCCCCCCACTCCGAGCCCTCCCTGCCGCGAGGCCGGATACCGCGGGAGCCCAGCTCCTCCCGCGCCGGCCGGCATCAGCATGCAGCCGGCATCGGCCCGGGCGGCCGCGGCCCCCCTGGTGCTCCCGCCGGCCGCGGCACCGGGCTCCGGGAGCCGCAAAGCTGGGGACGGACATGGGGCAGCAATGGGCCCCGCGGTCCCGGCGGCCCGAGCTCCATCCCTGCCCCAGCGCTGGCAGCTTCCCCGGAGCCCCCCCAGCTCCGGGCGGCCGAAAAATCGCCCCCCGGCAGAGCCCGTCTCAAGCTCAGCGGGAGCAGAGGGGCGGCGCAGCCGGCGAAGCAGCCGGGAGATGCCGGCAGCCCTCCAAGCCTTTTCCCCCCCGGCACGCAGGGACGCCCAGCACTGAGCCGCTGGCCCTCAGGCGAATTCCCTGTGCGATCGCCTTTGAGATGGGGGAAACGGGAGGAAAAAAGCAAGGAGCTGGGAAAAATAAAGCACGAGGGAGGGAGGGAGGCGGCGGCTGGAGGAGCCGCGGGAAGCGTCGCCCCGGGAGCCCCCACGCGGGAAACCGGGAGACGTTTCCCAGGGCTCGGCCGGGGCCGGCGGCCTCTCCCTCCGGGGGCACCCAGCGCCACAAAGGCAGCACGGAGCCGGCTTTCCCTAATCGAATCCCTTAAATCATCCCGGCCGGCTCGCGAGGAATAATCCAGGCAGCAATAACAAACCAGCTGCTCATCTGTTTCGCCGCTGCCGGCAAGAGGGGAGGTCGGGAAGCGGGGAATAAGCACGCCGCGGATGTGCGGATGCGCGCGGGGACCCGGGACCCTCCGGACCGCGCTGGGCTGATGCCGCTCTCGCTCCGAATAGGCGTTTCCTGCAAATTCCCTCCCGTTCGGTGAATAAGCCGCGCGCCGGCTGCCGGCCGAGGCGCTGGGGCACTCACCACTTTGAAGTCCTCGGGGCTGCACTGCTCCCCATGGAAGAAGCAGGAGAGCAGCATCTCCCGGATGTCATGGCCGGCCCGGTCGTAAAACTCCATCATGTTGAAAGGTTTGGGCTTGAAGTTGCGGAAATTGGCCTTGTCCTGCAGGATCTCCAGCTGCCTCTCGTCGGCCGTCTGCGTGTCGGGGATCTCGTACCTTGCCGGAAGGAGCGGGCGCAGGCTCAGCCCCAGCTGCGTCCCCGCGGTGCCTCGGCAAAGCCCCCGGCAGATTCGGAGCGTCGAACGGCCCGAGCCGGGTGCAAAGCCGCCGGGATGCCCGGGACCAGGGCGGTCAGGGCAAATCCAAGCGAGACGGAGGGTTTGGGGAGGCGCAAGGGGCCGTTCACCCTCGGCGGTGCGCCGGGACATGGGCTGAGCATGCCAGGTCTCAGCTCTCGCTCCGGCTCCAGCCCAGCGCCGCTACTCGGCGCTTGCAAATCCCTCCCTGCTGCAGGGACAACTGGCTCCTCGTGCTGGGACACGGGCAAGGAAAAGCCCTCGGGAAAGGCTCCAGCAAGGAGCCCGCGCTGCTGCCGGCCCGTGCCGGGCAGCCTCCCTCCCTCCCTCCCTCCTGCCGGCAGCTGGGAAGCGCCCGGGCGCTGCTGCTGGGGGCGGCACTGGAGCCACCCGCCTTGGGGTGCCAGCAGGACCTGGTGGGACCCTGATGGTCCCAGCCTTCCCGTCGCCCATGCCAGCACCCTGCCCCGGGGGCTGGGAGGTGCCCGGAGAGGGGCATGGAGTGCCCAGGGCCAGGGGTGCTGCGTGGGGCTGGGGCGTTGCACGTGGCCAGAGATGTTGCATGGGGCCAGGAGCGTTGCGCAGGGCCAGGGATGTTGCATGGGTTGGGGACGTTGCACGGGCCAGGGACATTGCACATGTCCACGGATGTTGCATGGGGCCAGGAGCACTGTATGGGGCCAGAGATGTTGCACGGAGCTGGGGACATTGCACAAAGCCAGGGATGTTGCATGGGCCAGGGGCATCACGTATGGCCGGGAATGATGCATGGGACTGGAGGTGTTGCATGGGGCTGGGGATGTTGCACATGGCCAGGGATGTTGCATGGGGCTAGGGGACATTGCACAGGGCTGGGGACACCACAAGGGGCTGGGGACATCGCCCGGGGCTGCGCACCCACCTGTTATTGAGCAGGGCGAGCAGCTCACCAGCGTGGTACAGGTCGTTCTTTGTCACGCGGCTGAAGCGGAACTCGTTGAGGTTGCAGAAGGTGACGGCGGGGAAGGTGAGCCGGGTGGCCGCCACCTCGTCCAGCTTGGTGACGTGGGGGTAGAGGAAGTAGTACTGGATGCGGTTGGTGCAGACGAGGGCCAGCAGCGCCAGCGAGCCCAGGAAGCAGAGCGCCCAGAYGCCGCGCTTCACCGAGAGCCGCTCGTAGGAGAAGATGTGCGCCAGGCCGTGCAGGGTGGAGCTGCTGGCGAAGGCCTGGATGCTCACGGGCTGCCCGCTGCCCACCTCCTCCTCGTCCACCTTGAGGTCCATCATGGTGGCGGCCGGCGCCCCGGGGCGGCCTCCCTGCGGGAAGGGAGCCCGTGGGCGCCGGCGCCTCCGCGTGCCGGATGCTCGAGGCAGCCGCGGCGCGGGAGAGGCGCCGTGCCTTGCCCTGCTCTTCCGCCCCAGCCATATACATATATATATTTTTATATACATACATATATACATACATATATATATATATATAATTATTTTTTTTTTTTAGGTGCAGCCTCTTGCATTTCCTCCCCTCCCGCCGGCGGGACCGCGGCACCCGGCTCCCCCATCCCGGCCGCTCCGACCCTCCGCCGGCGCCTGCTCCCCCCGCCCCAGCCGCCCCCTCCCCGAACGGCCCCGGCGCATCGATAAATGTATTAAAAGAAGAACGAGCCGAGGATGCAAACCTGGAGTCGGGGCCAGCGGCCGGCGCCGGCTCGCACGGCTCCGGGGAGGCGGCTGCCGGCGGCGAAGCGGGTGCCGGGGCCGGCGTCCCCCCTCTGGCCGGGATGGAGGGATGCACGGAGGGCTGCCCGGCAGCCGGAGCGAGACCGGAAAAGAAGGAAACGGCGTTGCAGGGGGGGGATGGAATAAAAATAGCCCGGCCGGTACCTTGGTGCAACGGCGGGAGCGGGGCTGCGCCACGGCCCTGGCTCAGCGGCGCACGGGGGGACCGGAGGCGGCCGGGCAGCGGGGACGCGGAGCGGGAGCGGGCGGCCGCTTCCCGGCCAGGCACATGGATGCCTCCCGCCGTGGCGCTCCGGGAGCCGGTTATTCCTTCGGTTGCATAATCTGCATGAAGTCACCACGCGCCGGTGGGGCCGGGAGGCCGCCGAGGGGTGCCGCAGGGCCGGGGGGCGCGCGCCGGCGAGGAGGAGGAGGAGGAGGAGGAGGAGGAGGAGGAGGAGGAGGGAGGCGGAGGAGCGGAGCGCTCCGGCGGCAGCGACTGCAGGCTGGGGCTGCTGGTGCCGACGCCGTGTGCATGGGGAGAACATGTGTGCGCGCGGGCGCGCGGGCGCCGCTCCCATCCCCCAGCCCCTTCCCGGCCCCCCCGGCCCCCCCGGCCTGGCGCTGGAGCGGGACGCGCTGCCGCCTCGCCCGGCTCTTCGGCCTCCGCAAGCCCCGCGCGTTTCCAGCGGTGCCGCGGGAAAGAGCGTCRCGCATCCTCGGGGCGCTGGGAAGGCGATGGCAGAGCCGGGGCTCGTCCCTGCCGGCTTGCCGGGTCGTGCCGGCGCCGATGCCAGCAGCGCCGTGGCCTCCGACGCCAGGGCCGGAGCATGGGCAGCCAGGGCGCTGCGATGCCCCCCCTTCCCCGAAACGCGCCTTGGGCGCCCTCGGCTTTGTCCTTTTCCGGGCTAACCTCTCCCAAATCGGGCCTTCGCCCCCGGGGTCGGGAAGCGGCGGCCGGGCCCCCCGAGCGAGCGGTCTCAGCGCCGGGGCGCGCGAGGCTTGGCAGGTGCGGGAACGGTGCCGGCGTTTCCAGCCCTGCCATCGCCTCCGAGCCCCCATCCGACACCTGGAGAAGAACGTAGCGCTCGGATGAGGGATAGGAGCATCTACAGAGGGCTGGGGCTTTGCCACCGTGGGGCCACCAAACGCCGCCACAGGGCCACCAAACGCCRCCGCGCCCTGGCCACCGGCATGGGAACGCGGGAGTGCAGGAAGGTGGTGGGAGAAACCTCCGCGCCGCCCGGCCGTGGAGTCGAGGGCAGCGGGGGCAGCTCCCGCGTGCTCCCTCCTCCCTTGGGCACCGGACCGCGATGACAAGGAAGAGGAGGAGGAGGAGGAGGAGGAGGAGGATGGCAGCCGGCACGGTCCGGGCTCCCATCGGACTCGCTCTGCCTCAGGCGTGAGGGTGAGGGATGAAGAGGATGGGGGCAACCAAAAGGGAGAGACGCCGAAACGAGGAGGAAACGGGCAGGACGGAGGCACTGAGGGGAAGCGGGGAGCCCCGGCCCTTCGAGGCCATCCCATCCCACCCCGGCCAGAAATTCCGGGGAAAACGGGGGGAAAATCCAAGCCCCGCTCGAGCCTGGACCGAGCGACATGTAAATCAGCGCCTTTGCAGCCGATCTCTGCTAATGGGTTGCAAATTGCTTCCATCAGCTCCGATATTATAGATTGCTCGTTAGAAACTGCTTCCAGGAGCCCATTTGGGGGCCAAATGCTTCCTGCATCAGGGAATTAGCCGCGAGCATCATTAGCACCAGCGAATCCCGTGGGAATGAGGCACCGCAAGGCCGTGCCAGGGCGTCCCCTGCGTCCCTTCCCTGCCGGCCGCGGTGGCATTGCATCCGCCTGGGGAGAGGTCCAGGCCTTCCCAACCCATGCGCACGCCGCTAATTAGCCGAGGCTAACGAGGCTATTAGCAGAGGCGCTTCTCACCGGCTGGGAGCGGGAGCTGCCAGCCCGGCTCAGGCGCTCGGAGGCCGGGATAAGCCTCAGGGAGCTGCCGCTGGCACCGAATTGCACTTGCTGTTTAAACCAGTTCCGCGACGCTTCCAAAGGAAACGGATGCTCGCGCCCCAAATCGGCAGGAATTTACCCCAAAACCCACCCCGGTGCAAGGCCGCTGCACCAAAGGAGTCGCCCTGGCTCCCCCGCGCCATCTCCCGCACTGCCTGGGGTGCCACCGGCAGCGTCCGGAGCCAGTGCGAGAGAAAACCCTCCCGGAAAGGGGCCCGGAGCCGGCAGCCCGCGAAGCTCTGAGTCATCCTCGGCGGCATTTAATTTTGCGAGGGGCAGCGGTTTGGGTAATTAAAGGCCRCCGCAGCCAAAGCCGGCGGCCGCGGAGATCCCGGGGAGCACGAGGCCGAAGGCCGCCGAGGATGCCGATGGGGGGGGGGGTGGTTTGGGGGGACGATCTGCATCTGCCTGGCTTGACCGCGTCCCGATGGGATCTGCCGTGGGCAGAGGCGCTCTCCAGAGGCCTCGGCTTATTAAAAGGACAAGCTGTTCGGGGAGCTGGTAACAAAGCCATGAAAGCTTTTATGCACTGGGGTTGAAGGCACTAATATCGCTGTGCTCTGCGTGGGTGAGAAATTAGACAAGAGTTCCTCCGTGCCGCTGGGTTTTTTCCCTCCCCCCTATTCATCTTTCTCAACGATTATCTTTTATTTTGATATCTTTCTATTTAAACCTCCAGGACCGCGCTCGGGATGAGAGAGGCTGCTTCGCTCAACCACAGGGCGCCTTGCGGCGCCGGCGCGGGGGACCCGGAGCCGCCGCGAGCCCCGGGGAAGGGCGAAGGCGCCGTGGGCTCTCCAAGGGTTTCGCATCCCAAAATATTTTCCCCAGGCGCCGCTTTCCCCACGGCCTCGGCTCGTGAAACCCGCTTGGCGCGGCTCCCTCGCTTGTGTAATCCTGCATCCAGAAAAGGCTGGTTATCCAGGACGGACGCGGCCCGGGGCTGGTCCAATGCCGCTCTGGAGGTGCCCAGGCTGGGTGGGACCGGTGGAGCGTGGGGCAGAGACCCGACAAGCTCGTTTCACAGGTGCCGCCACGGTGGGGGATCCCTTCTCCGGCGCCGCCCGAGGCGATGCCTGCCAGCTCCTTTCTCTCTGCACTGCAGATATCCGTACCGGGAGCTCCACGGGAAGAGGTGCCCGTGCTGCCGCTCACCGCTGTGGGATGAGCCGGGGCTCTCCGGGGGCAGATCCGGCCTCGCTTCCCTGTGCATCCCATTTGGCCAGCCGCGCCGCCCCGGTTTTCCCAGTGGCCGTTTGTCCCCGTGCCCTCGTCACCCGTCGCGATGCCGTTTCCTTCCGTTCCCTCTGACGCCGGCTGCGATCCCAACACAACCCGTCTGGTTCGGGAAGTGCTGCGGGTGGCTGCACGGGGAAGCGGCTCCCAGGCCGCGGCAGCACAAGAGTTAACGCTGCCGGCGCGCGCAGCCTCCGCACCAAGCCGGTGGGAGCAGCCGGCGCGGAAAAGCTGGCAAACAAATTAAAGCGCTGCTGCAAGTAACGGGTCTGTGCGCAGCGGCGAGGGCGGAGAAGGGAGCGCGGCCGGGCGCCGCGGGAGCCTCAGCCGAGGTTTGCTGCTGGAATTGCCCCGGGGAGGAGAAGTGCGAAGTCCGGCAGGGCCCAAGCAGGAGCCGGGCTGGGAGAAGGGCTCCCGCCGGCACCGGCTCTTCCCGGCTCGCAGCAGCCAGGTGGTTTTTCGCTGCCAGGCCCCGGTGCCCGTCCTGAGCGTGCGATCTCCACRAAGGCTGAGAACGGCCAGGCAGTGACAGTTGTGGCGCTATGAGAATATAAATATACCGGAGGGCGAAACACCTTTGCTTTCCCGCCAGGGAAGAGCGGGAGAAAACAAGTAGCGGCTGCCAAACTCCTTGGTTTTAAAGGTGAATTTTGAGCAGGGTTAAAACCTGCGGGATGCTGGACCCTGCCGGGTGCCTGGAGGCAGCCGAAACGCCCATCCCGGCGGCTGGCGCATGCGGACGTGCCCGTTCACCCTCCCCAGCACTTCCTCTCCGCTCCCCATCAGCTAACGAAGTTTGGCCACGTTAAGTCCCCAAATGGCTTCGGATGTGAGGGCTAGTGGCTCGGAGCCCCCTCCCCTTTCTGGCCTCTCCGCGAGTTAAGGGTGGCGGTGGCTTTAATTCCTCCTTTTTGCCACGCCGGCCCGTTGTCCCGCCCGCTCGCCCCCGTAAATATCRCACACGGATTTGGGTGCCGACGCGCCGGTCCGGTCCCGCAGATCGCCTTCGCCCGCTGCGGCGTCCCGCGTGCGACTTGCCGACCAAGCCGCCCGCCGCCAGGCAGAGCCTTGTCCCCGCTCGTCCCCCCGGCAGGGCCGTTGCCGCGTCCCCGAGCGAGTCCCCTCCCCGCGCCGGGGGGACGAGGCAGGAGGAGAGGCGCCGTCGTTCCCGGGCCTCGAGCTGCCATCGCCCGGCGGCACCGACCGCGGCGCCCAGCGGCGCTCAGGGTTTGCGGGAGCCGCACCGCTTTTCCCCCAGCTCGGCGACCCGCCGGGCGCCTTCGGAGCTGGAAGCTGCCGCGCGCCGCCGGGGAGCCGCTGTCCTGAGCGGCGTTTCTCTTCCGAGAAGATCAAATTAAATAAATAAATACATAAATAAGGCTGGATGCAGGTAGCTCTGGAAGTGTTTCAACTTTAACACAAGTTCGCCGAGACGTCCATCCATCCGTCCGTCCATCCGTCAATCTGCCGGAGCAGCACCATCTCCGGATTCCCCAGTTTGGGGGTGGCACCATGGTTTGATCACTGTCGCTCCTAAATCCATAACAAATGTCATCTAAAGTGCTACAAATAACCTTCTGGTTATCTGCTAAATCCTAACGCTGCTCCCTGGGGATAACAAGCTGCAGTTTTTCCCCTGGGCCATACAATAATCACCCCAATTACTCCCGAGCAGTGGTTATTAAACTCACCGCAACGCTTTCATTTGCAAAGCAAAAATAATTAAGCAGGTGGCTACGCTGACTGTTTGCCCGGGAGTGACCAAGGTTATTTCTGCTTGACTCTGGGAAAGAAAGTCTCTAAGGCCCTGGAAAACCTCCCTGGCTTTTCTGCTCCGCGCGGCACCGTGCCATCAAGAGCCGTACAGAGATGCCGCCGGGTGATCAAGCAAATAAAATGCAGCTGGAGTCAGTTAATGCCGGGGCTGGTATCCCAACAGATGCCACCTCCATCCAGCTGTAGCATCAGAGGGATTTCGGGAGACAGTGTGATCGCCCAAGCTGAAATCCCATGGGTGGATGAAGCTGCTTCTCGCAGGATCTGACGTGCTGTTGGCGTTCGGGCGGGCTGGTTTCGGGGGACATTCCTGCGCCAGGCATTCCCGCACCGGGCGCCGGCTCTGTGTGCGGCAGAGGGGACGCGGTGATTTTTTCGGGCACAGGGGACAGCTCAGCCTCGCCAGCGCCCCAGGGCCAACTTCCAAAGGAAGCAAAGCAAGGTTTGCACCTCGCTGCTGCGACCCGGACACGCGCACTTCTTCCCACTTTTGCACCCACGCACGTCGCCTTAGGCACCTGCTAACGTGCCGGAGCGCGCTCGGACACGACGACTCGCAGATGCTCCAGGGGAAGAGCAGTTAAAACAGGGAGATGTAGTTAAAACGGAGGCGGATGACCAGGACGGAGAGGCAGGAGCGAGTCCTTGGGGGACGGAGGGAGGCAGTGCTGGTGAATTATGCATGACGGCAGGAGCGAAGCCGCTATCTGCGTGGACAAAGCCCTGCGCCCGGCCGCCGGGCGCGTGCGGCCGTACCTGCGCACGCCTTTCGCTCCCGCTTTATCTCCACTCCCAGCTTGTAATTCAGCCCAAATATCAGAGGAAGCTGGAAGATTAATTTTCTCTGTTTGCACGGCAAAAGAGAGGGGGGAGCTGCGCTCTCGCTCCAGACTCCCGGCTGCTTAATCTGCCGCCGAAGGAAAAGGCGAAAATTTATCAGTGTTGGCAGGATCCCGGTGTGTGTTCGGACCTGGCGGCAGCCCGGCACAGCCGAGCCCTGTGGGCTCCTCATTTTGGGGGGCACGAGGAAAATGCAAACCTTCCCCTCTGCCCAGCGTTAGGGCCCGAAGAAACACCCGGGGCTCGGGCGAGCGGGAGCCAGTTCCCCGCTCTGCCGGCGCGACCTTCGCCTCCTTCCAGCGCGGGAACGTGAGCGCAAAAACATTCGTGGCCGGGAGCTGCTCAAATATTTAAGAGATGACAACTCTATTAATGCAAAAACTAGATAACCCCCCCCCCTTGAGTTTAAAGTGGGAAACATCTCGGCTCTTATTTCGCAGCCCTCTCCCTGAACTGACTCTCTGGCTTCAATGAAATCCCAAATATCAGCCCACAAAGGTCCTTTGTCACTGTGCTACCAGCAACAAAAGGTCATTCATTAAAAGCAAGCTGAAGACCACAGAAAGGCTCCCCTTGTTTTTAAAGGAGCTTGGGATTCGGCGGGGGCTTCGCCGCCGACATTAACGCCCGGGTTTCGCCGCCGGGAGCAGAAAGCCGGGACCTGACGTAGCTGCAGCCCCATCCGACCGCTCTGCCCGGGGTCTCTGCCCCGGTGCCAGCCGCCCTCCGAGGAATTACGGAAGAGCACGGATAAGCCAGGGGGCATTAGGCCGGCTCCCGAAGCCGCTCGCGGCACCGGCATGTCTCCCCGGCACGCTCCTTCCACGAGCAATGCCCGGAGCAGTAGTTTGCACCACCGAGCCCTCTCCAAGGTCTCGCAGGCTGCCGATATCACCCAAAGGAAAGAGCGTGATGCCATCTGCCGGCCTGCGGCTGGGGCCAGGGAAATTAATTCCCCCCAAAGGGTCCAGCTTCCTCCAGCTAAACCCGGGCCGCCCTTCCCTGCGCAGCCCGGCGGGTGTTTATTTCCCTAATGCTACTGAATCATTGCTTTCTGAACCCGGCGCTGTATCAACCCATTGAGAAAAATGCACCTAAAAAAATTTCTTCCGCTTTTTTTTCCCCCTCGGGGCTTCCCAGAGAAAGGTCACTAAAATCACTGGTTCCGCTTCCTTGTCGTTGGATGACTCGTCAGTGGAGACCCGCGCGCTCCAGCCGGTTGTGGATTAAAAGGAGGTTAATACACATTTCCCCCCCGAGCACCAAGCTGCACCACCGGGCTCGCAATTCCCGAGCCGACCAGGCAGCCTCGGAGCCCCCAGCCCCGGGATGGGACAACGGGAGCGGGGAGCACGGGAGTCCCCGGCGGCCGGAGGGTGCAAATGGGCATGGGATCGACCCCGGGGGAGACCGCGGCGGTGGGGGGGAAAAAAAACAAGGAGAATTGCTGCTGCCTGCACATCTGAAGTGCTTCCGCCAGTAATCGCCGGAATCATCAAATTAGCATAAATTCTATTAACGGTTTCCCAGATGAGACGTTTCAAGGCTTCTCCCTCCCACCCGACGCAAGCGAAAGAGAGGATAATTGCTTTGCAAGAAAGAAACTGCTGGAACAGCCCTCGCTCCCAACGGCGCCGGGCGCCAACGGCTCCTTCCCGCTCCTCCGGCCCTTCTGCCTTCCCAGCGTTGACCTGGGGGACGTGGTTTTTTGGGTTGAAATCACAGTTCTCAGTCAAGATTGAGGGTCACCACCAACAGTGGAGGCCACCCAACGACGGAGGCGACGAGGAGCCCCAGGGCATTCATGCCCAAAATGCTCCAAAAAGGGGGGCGAACGCCGACGTCGGGGTCTTTCCTTCGGGCCATCGGCTCAGAGGAAGAGGGCGGCCGTTCCCCTCCCTCCGTGCCTCCATTCCCTGGGAAAACACGGATGATTTCGACTCCCGTTCTCGAGGAACCTTCCTCAATGTTCGCTCCTCAGAGGACCGCGAGGCTTTTTACTGCCTCTTGTGAATTAACGTTTATTAATTAGTTTAAAGCAGGCTGCATAACCTCAGTAAAGCAGTTCTCACAAAAGAGCTGACTCCGTTAGCGAGCAACGCGCTTTCCGAACGATCCCACTTAGCGATTTTTAAGCGTTTGGTTCCGCTTTATAATTGCTAATATCCATTCTTCAATTACCCGCTGTTTTGTTTCAGATTTAAGAGATTAAAATGCGTTGTTATTTTATGATTGTGCAATTTGGCTTCTTGTATCTGTGGGGTTTGGGTTGGTGTCTCGTTGCTCGCGCGCGTTAAATGCCTGCGGGTGGAAGAGCCGCAAACGGCCTGAAATGGGGTTTTGCTTTTCAGCGCGAGGGGCGGCTGCCAGGCTACTGCTCAGACCGAAATTTCAAAGAAAAATCAGTTGAGGCATCATTTTTCCGAAACGGGAGCACTTAATAAATGGCCTCATTTGTGTGTTAATGGGTTCCTGGAAGCTTTTACGTTTTGTGAATGGGAATGTGCAGAAAATGGAGTTTTTCCTCCCGTGGGCCTCCTTCTGGGAAGCCGGATCCATGGGTTTCTCTCCTCCTCAGGGGCCAAAATTCGCGTATCATTATTGCTGTGTTTGGGGCCCAGTTGATGGCCCGGCCTAGAGGCCCCCAGACCCGCAGCCGTTGGCACTTGGTCACAAGCAAAGGCAATTTTGGAAAATGATCTTTTTTAATATCTGAGAGGCGCCTGGGGAGCCTCGGAGGGCTGGAAGGGGCCTATCACCCCCCACATCTCATACGGGAGTTACTGACTGCTGTCCCTGGGCCCGGGCCTGGTGACAAGCCCCGACAGAGCCGGCAAGGACGAGGGGGGACACGATTTTGGGGGGATCTGGGGCCTGTCAGCATCCCCCGCCTGCTCCGTTGCTAAGCAACGCAGGCCGGGACCAGGAACCAGCAGTAAAGATGGCGCCTGGCCGGCTTCACCGCGCGGCCGTTGGGGCCCCGTCCGCCCTCGCACGAGGGAATGGAGCAGAGACGACCACGCCCTCAGCAGACATGGCGCCGGCTCGGCTTCAGGCTCGCGGTAAGCAGAGCCAATGAGCGGCCGGGAGGTGGGGGAGCGGCCTGTGATTGGCTGGCCGCTGGGATTCAAACCGAAGTGCGGGACGGTTGGGCCGGGCGGTTGCAGTTGGAGGGAGCTCGCGCCGGGCCGGCGCCTCAGGTGAGCGCGCGGGAGCGGCTGAGGGGAAACCGGGGCCGCCCTCGGTATCGGCCCTCGCCACCGGCCCTCTGGGGGCCTCGGTACCCTCGGTATTGGGTCTCGCCCTGCCAGCGAGGCCCTCGCCCCCGGGAGGGGGAAGCTGCCTCCGGGGCTCCGCGCGGGCGGCGGCCTGGGCCGCCCCGGTGCGGTTTCCTCAGAGGTTTTCCCATGAGGGGAGGGGAAGGGGCAGTTGTGGCGCCTGGGGCCAGGGCCGGACGCTGGGGGGCGGCTGTGGGCACCCTTCGCGCTGGCTTCTTCCTCCACCCTCCCCTGTCGGGCTGGGCGGTGCCGGGCTAGCGATCCTACTGCCCTTAATACAATATATACAATAAAATAAATGCCAGTTTGCTCACTGATGGCCCTACTGGAATGCCCCTTGCAATGGAGCAAGCAGACTGAAAGAAGGGACAGAGGACAGCCTGAAGCTTTTCCGTTTCCCAGAGTCCATGTAAGGTGCAAAGGCCTGGGGTATTCGTGTGTCTGTCGAGTCTGTAACTCTGCATGAAGTACTTCAGAGTCTTCTTCAGTAGCCCGCTAAGCGTGAAGGTGGTATTTTGTACCTCATCCTGGCTCCTCTCCCAGCTGTCTGCACCTGCTCCTCACAGTCATTTATTAGTCAGGGCCCCCCTGTGTGCTCCGGCAGCCTCTTGCGTTAGAGAAGTCATTTCTGTGCTGCTGAGCTGGAGACTTTTCTCTTCATTGCTTCTGTCATGCTATTGTTGCTGCTGTTTGAGGAAAACATGCTGACTGTCCTGAATTTTAAAAGCTGTTTGCTGTAGGAGCTGTAACTTAAAATGCAGCTAAATTTAAAACTGTATGAGAACTCCCAAGAATGTTACTTCTATTTTTATCCTGTGAAGCTCTGAAACCTTACAGATTTTAGTGGCCTATATAGTACCAAGTTACTCATAGCCTGGGTGTGAGCTGTGTTCTGCAGCCTTCCAGAAAGAAAGTCATCTTGTTTTGGAGGTTTGAGCCTCTGTAGTTTACTGCAGGTTACTTGAAGCAATAAAGTGGTGATCTAGACTACCTCTTTATATTGCTGGTCTTCTATACATAAGCTGTGGAGGCATGAGGCTCTCCCAGACTCTTTAGGTTTGAGTTTGGATGCATATATCTTGATTAAAACGTAACTGTTCTATTTGTGTATCTGCCAAAACCTGGCTTTTTAATTATTAATTCTAAAGCTGACTGTCTTTTTCTGGGCTGCTGACCTTCCCTGTTTGAAGGTGGGAAGGAAGTATTCAGCTGGTTATTTAGGTCTCCTTTCTTGGCAGGAAGATGGAGACAGCAATGCTGAATTTGCGGAATCTGTTTGATCAGCTTATGCGCCAGGCCGAAGTTTTAAGTGAAGGAAACGAATATCGTAAGTTCTGTCTCTGTGGGTAGTTCAAGTGGGCCGCTATGTGTTTGCTGGGAGACTATAAATGTGCAAACAAACATCAATGGCCACTACTGGAGAATCTGTTGATGAAGCTGTGGGTAGCCAGATTTGGGGGGGGGGGGTGTTTTTTGTTTGGTTGGGTTTTTTCATTGTCTAGAAATATGAAGTTGCAGGCTGAACTTCTGGACAGGGCCGTGTTCTGCTTGTAGCAAGCTGACTTCACCCATGCAGGGTCTTGTATGTCCTAGCTCTTCTGGTTGATGCAGATATGAAGGACTTGGTCTGAAATCTTGGGTGAACAACTAGAGTGTAGCTGGGTTCGCTGAAAGGCCAGCTTGTCCCCCTCTTTGTCAAGGGTGGGCTATATCAATAGATATCTACTGTCTGCAAACAGAGGGCTGCTGCATTTCCTCTGCTTGCTTTAGCAACTAAAGATTGAAGTGTTTTCTCTGCAGAATTTATTCAGTTAGCAAAGAACTTTGAAGAGTTTCGGAGAAAATGGCAGAAAACAGAGCATGAGCTTGCCAAGTACAAGGATCTCCTAATGAAAACAGAAACTGAACGTAGTGCTCTGGATGTGAAGCTGAAACATGCTCGCAATCAAGTGGACGTGGAGATCAAACGAAGGCAAAAAGCTGAAACGGACTGTGAGAAGCTGGTGAGTAGTTTTTTATTACCGGTTGGCTCATTAGACTGCAGAGAGATAGTGGTTAATCTGCGTTGATCTATAGAAAATAAGGACTGACACTCATGATAACTGGTTTCAAGAAAAAAAAAAAAAAGAAGCCTTGCTTGGCTCCTTGTAGTAGCCTTCTGCTTGGAACGGACTTTGGTCTGGAAAAAGGCTACCAGCCGCTGCTTGCAGTGGAGCTGCCGTTACCTGGCAGAGCACGGGCTGCTGTTGCTTCGCAGCCTTTAACATTCTACTGACACAAGTTCTGAGACTATCTGTGCGGTATCTCAAGTACTTGAGATTGGCTCATACAGTAATTAAATGGTAGTCTATACTGTGGCAGTTTCTCCTATTATCTACCTTTACAGGAACGGCAAATACAACTGATTCGAGAGCTGCTCATGTGTGATGCATCTGGGAGTATTCAGCTAAGTGAAGAACAGAAATCTGCCCTTGCCTTTCTTAACAGGCCACAGGTTTCTGTAGGGGCCTCAGGTAACAAAAGGTAGGCAAAAGAGCGTTTTGTCTAAGCAACATAAGTAACATCAATACAGCTTTGTGTACATCTGTGATCCTACTAATGCTGTATTCATATGAGCAGAGTTTCACTCTGTATTCCACTTTGAAATAAAACTCTTATGAGTCAATAAGATTGTTCTGGAACCATGACTTACTGAAAGCCTAACTGATACATGTTTCTTCTAGCTTTGTTTTTTTTCTTTTCTTTTTTTAAGGCTGTCTACAATTGATGAATCTGGCTCAATTCTGTCAGACATCAGCTTTGACAAGACTGATGAGTCACTGGTAATGTAACACCAAGTACTGAAGTTTTCCTCAACTATAAAACCTTAAGGGTGTGGGGTAATCTCCAGAGAAGCATTGTTTAGAATACTACGGTATTAAATTGACAGAGCTGATCTGCATTTCTTTGGTGTGCTATTGGCTAAAACGTAATGCAAGTCCTGGCCAGAGGCTATATGGTATTTACATTGAGCTAACCAGTGTCGCGTATTTCCCACAGGACTGGGATTCCTCTGTGGTGAAAGCTGTTAGACTGAAGAAGAGAGAAAAGCGGGTATGTTCAATTCTTTCCTTCAGATAGATTCCACTGTTAGCCTTAGGTGACACAATGTCACCATCTGTCATCTCGCAGCCCTCTGTATTGACTTCTGAGCTACTAATCACAATCAAACTTCAGGTGGATGTGCTTCTGCTGTAATTCAGATTTGCTCTGTGGATTTAGATTCAAGTTAGTTCTGATGTCACTTGTCTACTGAAAATAACTGTGGTGGAGTTCCAAGTATCTTGTTCTGGTTTGGCTTGCAGCTTGCAAGAAAGTACTTCAAGATTATTAACAGCCACCAGATTAGTTTCCTATGTTAATTTTTCCCCAAATATTTTCCTCTTCTGTAATGGGGCTTGCGATTTGTTATGGTCTGCTCTCAGTATGCAGTAGGCACAGGTGGGGAAGAACAGCCTGTAATCATCTCTGGTAGGGTTAGAAAGTCTGGGGCTTGCTCAGCTCCCCCTCTTTCTTTCTCTAAATTGGTATTGGTGGATTGCAAAGCTGACTAGGAAAACTACTTGAAAGGGCAGTATTGAGGCCTCCTGGTGCTTCTCAGGGTTGTAACCTGTGTAGGAAGGGTCGTGCAACAGGACAACAGGTACCATGGAAGGACTTAATGCTTCTGTGGTGTATGTGTGTGCAAGCAACTATTCGGTCTTTCTAGTAATGCAGTATAACACTAAATTGATGGCATGCCTGCCCAGCTGACAAAAATGCTACGTCTTTTCAGCGCTCATCCAGGCAGTTCATTGAAGGCCCTCCAGGTCCTCTGAAGAAAACGCGATCAATTGGCTCCACGGTGGACCAGGTATGGTGGTCCCAGCTGCATTTGTGTGACTCTGAAACACTCGGTCATACTGCGTGCCTCTTTCCAGGGCCAACAAACTGGAAAATCCTTGTCATGTCAGTTGTGTTCATTGCTGTCACTAACTGCAGATGTTTCATTACAGGGAAATGAGTCTATAGTAGCAAAGACAACTCTCACTGTCCCCAGTGATGGTGGCCCAATTGAAGCCATCTCTACCATCCAGACTGTGCCTTACAGCCTCCGAAGCCAGAGGAAGACCGGTAGGTGTCACATCTGCCATTTATCCCAGTTCTAAAGCAGCTAGTCGGGGGGCATAAAGTATTCTGCAATATTACAGTAACCTCTGCCAGTACCTGGGCAGCTGCCTCTGATTTATAGTGCATTTTCTTTGAAGCAAAGGTTACCCAGGGGAGTGATTCCATTCAATCAAGTGTCCTTCTCCTCTTCCATCTTCCAGGTACTTTACAGCCTTGGAACAGCGAGTCGAGCTTGGGCAGTAGGCAGCTGGAATCCAAATCGGAGAGTGATGGCTCTAGCACTCCGCAGAGCAATGGGGGAGTGAGGCTGCATGAATTTGTTTCAAAGACGGTAGGTCCACAGGCAGGAGGAACTTGGGGCGGGGGAGTACCACCTTCCATTAACCTTGCGCGTTGATTAATCGAAGGCAAAGGCTATTTGTTGGATATATTGCTATGTACTCTGGGTTTATTCTGGTCCTCCTGTGAGCTAGTGGGAGGCTGGTGATTGCAGGTCGGGGGCCTCGGCTGAGTTGTGGGGTTGCCTGTGTATGTCTGTGCCATCCAAGACGCAGTCCTGCAGTTGTGGAGGACTTCCCACTGCTGGTGGAATAACCCAGCCCACCTGAAGTACACAGTTCCCAATTTGTGTCCCAGTAAGTGAGAGATTGATGGCTGAAAATCAGCTTAATGAGCGAGATTAACACAAATTGGGATCCCAAGCTATTGACAAGAAGTTACCAGCCATTACTACTTAAGTCAGTATTAACTGCCTGTTACCTGCATGGATCAGGGAGTACATTATCCTATGCAGTTATCCAGTTCAACTCCTCCCGAGCTGCTGTGTTGCATTAATCTCTTCCTGGTCTCTGTGCTCTGTATTGCTAGGTTATCAAACCAGAATCATGTGTTCCCTGTGGAAAGCGGATAAAGTTTGGAAAACTGTCTCTAAAATGCAGAGACTGCCGTGTGGTGACTCACCCAGAGTGCCGGGACCGCTGTCCTCTTCCCTGCATCCCCATCTTGGCAGGCACTCCCGTCAGGATTGGAGAGGTAAGGCCGCAGCGTGAGCTTGGAACAGGGTAGTTGTGGCAACGAACAGGCTGGTGTTCAGTTAGTCAGAACACGCTTGAACTCCCAATGAGTCTGCTTTCTCTAGAAGAGCTCTTGTTGCTCAGAGCCACGTAATAAAACACAAATGACCTTGTAAAAATATCCTAAAATAGCAAGGATTGGTTTGGGGCGGGGGGGGGTGTTTTGTAGGATGGTGTTGAGTTGTGTATGTGGCAGCTCTGGGTAGGCAATTCTCCGGCACCATGCTAATGGGTGTAAGTGTTTCTCTCTTCTGGGTTTGTGAAGAAGAAACAGTGATTCTTGAGCCTAGATCTTAGGGTGGGTTCCTGCAAGAGCATTTTCTGTGTCTTGAAGACTAAATATCAATTTTTTTTCCTTCCCTCTGCCTCTTAGGGGACCTTGATGGACTTTGTCCCTACTACTCCTCCAATGATCCCCTCCATCATAGTGCACTGCGTTAATGAGATCGAACAGCGAGGGCTACATGAGGTAAAAACAGAATGAGGAGTGAAACAGTACTAATGAAATGGGTTGTGGTGTCGGAGAAACAAATTAACCCAAAGGTTTCTTATTTATGGTGTGTGCGGTGCTGCTCAGTGGGCGACTATGTGACTGAGCAACGCTATGTGGAGTGCTCAGGTGTGGAGAGAAGGTGGGTGCAGAAGAACGTAGGCTCTGTACGTGCTGTTGATATTCTGCCTCTAAGCAATGCCTCTTGCTAACAGATGGGCCTTTACCGGGTATCTGGCTGTGACAAGACAGTGAAGGAGCTGAAGGAGAAGTTCCTCAGAGCAAAGAATGTTCCTTTACTGAGCAAAGTGGATGATATCCATGCTATCTGTGGCCTTCTGAAGGACTTTCTACGCAGCCTAAAAGAACCCCTTCTCACTTTCCGGTTAAACAAGACTTTTATGGAAGCTGCAGGTAAGGAGAAGCTAAATGACATCTCTCACTCTTTCACTAGTCTTTGATGGTCACAGGTTCATCTGACAGATAAACTGGTGGACCTCAGTGCTCTGTGGAGCCCTCTTGCTTGCAGTTGTGTTGATGATACTGTGTATGCTAGAAAGATCTCACTTCTGCTGTACTGCTTCAAGAAAATATTTAGCTTTAGTATATTGTCAGTTTTACCATCTAGAAGCCTGCAAATGGTGCATCACGGACCGCTGCTGCCAAGTGTTATTGGTCCTTGCTTTTAGATTCATTTCTGTATTGGAAGCTACGTTATTTCAGTGGATCGGTAGCCCCATTGCACAACACCCTGTTTACCAGACCAAAGTCTGGTGCAATCTTGATGTAACCTTTAAAGTTTGTGTAGAGAACTCTAATTGGAGGCAATGATAACCTTGTGCACTAGACCTCAAAGCATTAAACATCAAGTAATAAGTCTGTTGAATGTGGCTAGTGGTGGTATTTTGGAAGAAGGGGGACAAGTTCTAGTGCTTGGGCAAGATATGAAATTGTTAGTGGCACACTAAGCTCCTGGGTTCCTTGTTTCTCAGGCCAGCTGAAGGGAGTATTACAGTTGTGCCTCTGGGACTACTTTGAAGTCTCTTTTTCCTTTCTTTCAGAAATTTTGGATGAGGACAACAGTGTTGCTGCTATGTACCAAGCAATTGGTGAACTTCCTCAGGCCAACAGGGACACTCTAGCTTTCCTCATGATTCACCTGCAGAGGTAAGTTCAGGACTACTGGCCCATCTGAAAAGGGCCTATAACTGTGCTGCTGGTGCCTCTTCTAATAGGTAGTTGTTACAGGTGGTGATCCTGAAGTCTTCATTCTGGAAGAATCTGCTTATTCAGAGGCTGAAGTGGGGAGGCCAGGGGGGAACATGTGTAAAGGTGAAGTGAGGAACTCCATTCTGCTTTTTCCATCTAGAGTGGCTCAGAGCCCAGAGACTAAAATGGACGTTGCCAACTTAGCCAAAGTCTTTGGCCCCACGATAGTTGCCCATGCGGTGCCTGACCCTGACCCTATGACACTCCTGCAGGACACGAAGCGGCAGCCCAAGGTAGGTTAGCAGGAAGGACTGACTTGGGAAGCATATCCCACTTAAAGAATTTGGATGAATTGCTGAGGGGGGCTGAGGTTATGCCTGTCAGTCAGTGTTAAAGCTGTGATGTTGGCCCCTCATGGCTGTTGCTGTAGGTGGTGGAACGGCTTCTCCTGCTGCCGGTGGAGTACTGGAGCCAGTTCATGATGGTGGAGCAAGAAAACATTGATCCAACACACATAATTGAGAACACCAATGCCTATTCCACTCCGCAGACTCCAGATATTAAAGGTAACAGCTGGATGTTGCTCTATTGGCTGTGCAGTCACTGTAATAAAAATAATGACCTTCAATTAAAGATGCTTGTGGAACTGGAATTAGCCATTCCAGCAAGTTTTATGGAGGAAGAGGAAAGAAAGGAGAAGCGTGCCAGGAAATGCCAGATTTATCTAGCATCTCCGACAGACGTTAGAAAGCGTTTAATGTTCCTCGCATAGCAATGCACACTCAGCTGTCCTCCTGTTGCTCACTTCCCTGCCTCTCTTCGCAGTGAGCATACTTGGGCCCCTCACTACCCCCGAGCAGCAGCTCTCTAAGACGCCCTCGTCCAGCTCCCTCTCCCAGAAGGTCAGGTCAACCTTCAGCAAAACTACCCCCAAGTAAGTGGTGCTGCGATGGTGGGGTGACTGCAGGTGGTGGTGGGGGGTTCAAGGAGAAGTAAAAACACACTTTTGGAGCAGGTTCTGGGAGCAGCTTGGATTTACTGCTCAATCCTGTTCCCTAGAGAATTGCTTAGTCCGCTCTCAATCAATGCTGCGGTAGCAGTGTGAACTGCATGGCGGTTAATGAGCGCCGTCTTATGGTAGGGAGAGGAAATGCTCCGGGGGGAGGAGGGTAAAACTTGAGTGAATAACCCCGGGAAAAGGGTTGAAGACCCTGGAGAGACTGATGCTTTCTGCTTCTCTTGAACTAGATTTGGGAGCAAAAGCAAGTCGGCAACGCAGCTTGGGCGTCAAGGCAATTTCTTTGCCTCTCCGATGCTGAAGTGAAGTGGACCTGGGTGTTCAGTGTCATCTTAGTACTCGCACACCAGTATGCATGAGTACAATAAAGGCAAACTCCTCTCCGTGGCCCTCGGCAGCCTTGTGTAATAAGATCTTTCTCCTTTTATCTTTCAGCTTAACTGAGGCTTTTAATGGGATTTTATTGTGCAATGTATTTTATTTTCAGACGCTGTACTTCACTTAATATTGGTGAAGAAAGTAACTAGCGGGCTTTGTTCAACACTTTAATAAAAAACTGCTGCAAGAATCACTTACACTTTTTAATAGCAGCAGCCCTCTACCTCTTTGAAGTGGAACACTCACAGGAGGATTTAAGTCTCCTGGAACTACAGGCTGCTCTTCACACCAGCAGTAACCCCCCTAGTCTAGCTGTACTCCTCTGGGAAAAGTCAGATCCATGCTCAGGGAGGCAATGAACGCTGAACTCCTCTTTTTAGTGAAACTGGTGCTTAGAATATTGGTCATCTGATCAAACTTTGGTCTCAGAAGCAGACGCTTGCTCTAATTCTTGACTTCCTGGTGTGACTGTGCAGCCTATAATCCTGCGGATGGCGGTGTTGTATTTGTCACTGCCCCAGAGGCTGTGACTTGTTCTAAAGGAACATTCAACAGTACTGTGTTTCCAAGAAGAAATCTTGTAGGGGGCTGTCTTGGGGGGGGGGGGGCAAAGGGCTGTTCATAAGGGAATGGGTTTAAGGGTGCCCTCAGTTTTGGGACGCCCTCGTTTCCCAAATCAGATGACACTTAACTTACCTAGTGCTGCTTGTAGTCTTGCAAACCATGTACAGAAGTTTATATAGTGGTTGTTGTTTACTGAGCTCCTGGAAACTGTTCTGACATAAATAGTTGATACAAAGTAAAGGGTGAAGTGCTGATATAGCCAACGGCTCTGTTCTCTGCCTCATGTTTTTCTTGTTTTGGGCAGTTTTAAATAGGGCCTGCGTAGCAATATAGAAAGCGAGAAGAGGGGAGTTGCTCCGTGGACGAGCAGTTGCGTCTCCTCTCCCAGCACAGCAGCTCTTGCCTGAAGGACCTGGGGTGAACCTGGCAGCTTTGGCTGCAGGGGTGCAGGGTCGGGCGCCCTTGGGTGCTCGGCAGGGGCTCCTGCGCTGGTCCCTGGGGGGGCGGCTGGGGCTCTCTCCCCCCTCGTGGAGGAGCTGCAGGCCCCGCAGAGTTACCACCTTCCCCCCAGCAGGGTGGGGGCCCCAGGGCAGGCAGGGGCCACCAGCCTCAGGCGTTTTCTCACCTACAGCAGGGGAGGCCAGGGCAGGCGAGGGCCGGATGCGCGCGCTGCGCTCCACCCGCGCCTCCTGCCCCGCCGGGGGTGTCCAGCGGGGCTCCTCCCTGGGGTGGGGGTCACCGCAGGCTGGTGCAGCCGCGGGGAGCGTGCAGGGGGCCGGGCAGCGGGAGGGGTGTTAAACACCGAGGAGCCGGGTGCGAGCGGGGCCAGCGCCTGCACCCAGCTCCCGCGGCAGGTCGTCCCAGCCCGCCCCACGGCGTGCCTGCCCCCCCAGCGCCACAGCGGGACTTTCGCTGTGGGGAGCCGCTCCGCGGGCTCCTGTGGCCCCCATGGCCCAGCGGCCCCGTGAGCAGCGCAGGAAGCAAGCGCAGCCCCAGCGCGGCCCCGGCGAGGGCTCGGGGCCAGTGTGCGGGTGCCATGGCGAGGCGGCGTGGGGTGAGTGTGACTGTGGGTCCCCGGAGCCACGTGTGGCCCCTGCCCAGTGTCCCAGGGGCCTGCGTGTCCCATGCACCGTGCCTGGCTGCTGCAGAGGGGGAACCCACATCACGGTGGGGGTCACTGCAGGCGGTGAGGGGCCGGGGGGGGCTGTGCGTGTGTGGACGTGGGTGCGTGCGCTTGCACGTGTGCGAGCACGAGGGCGGCGGTGCGCGGGGGGGGGGTTCTGCACGGTGGCATCCTGACTGCAGCGGGGGTGCGACGGCGCTGCCCTGCGCGCGCGGGAGAGCAGCCGCTGGCCTGGGAGGAAACGGTGCCGTGGGGAGCGCGGGCAGGCGAGGGTGCGCAAGGGGTCACGTCTGCACCAAAAGCATGGCCCCACGCGCGCGGGGTCTGTGCGCTCGCTCCGGGAGCAGCGTGCACACGTGTGTGCACCAGCTGGGTGCTAGGGCACGTGGGCACACGTGTCCTTGCATGTCCCCGGCGGGGAGAGGGGCTCATGTGTGCACTGGGGGGTCCCCAACCCATCCCAGGTGTTGGGGGGCGCCCGGGTTGTCCCCCTGGCCCCTGCACCCTTGGCGCCTCGCTGAGCCGCTCTCCCCAGGCGAGAACCCGTATGGCTGCGCCGGCTGCCAGAGGCGCTTCTCCCTCTCCGGCTCCTCCGGCGCCCACCTGAGCACCTGCCGATGCCCCCCGGAACCCCCTGCAGCCCCCGGGGCCCTGGGGACCCCCGGTGAGCCCGGGACGTGGCCCCAGGGCCCTTGGCGCAGGGGCGCCGCGGGGCTGCTCAGTGCAGGTACCAGCCCCTGTGCCGAGCTGGGCCCCCCCGGCGGGGCCCCCCGGGGCACCCATGGGTCCCTGCCGGACCCCGACCAGCCTCTGGATCTGTCCCTGCCCAAAGCAGGGCGGGAGCCCCCCCGGGAGCCCCCTGGCGCCCTGTGCCCGCTCCTGCCCGGGGCCCCCCTGCCCACCCTCCGCTTCCTGCCCGCCCTGTGCCGGGAGCGGGTCCAGTGGGTGCTGCCGCCCGGGAACTGGGAGCAGCTGGTGCAGCTGGTGAGGAGGGAGCTGGGAGAGCACTGGGAGGCTGTGGGAGCACTGGGTGATGGGGCTGGGTGCTGGGGGGGCAATGGAAAGGCTGGGGGGGCATTAGGAGGGGAGTTGGAGGGGGGCACAGGGAGGCTATGGGAGCACTGGGCAGTGGGGCTGGGTGCTGGGGGGGCACTGGGAGGTTATGGGAGCACTGGGTGCTGGGGCTGGGTGCTGGGGGGCAATAGAAAGGCTGGGGGGGCATTAGGAAGGGAGTTGGGGGGGCACTGGGAGGCTATGGGAGCACTGGGCAGTGAAGCTGGGTGCTGGAGGGCAATGGGAAGGCTGGGAGGCAGCGGGAGCACTGGGCAGTGGGGCTGGGTGCTGCAGGGGGCACTGGGAGGCTGTGGGAGCACTGGGAAACTGGGAGCACTGGGTGCTGGGGGGGGCAATGGGAGGGCAGGGGGGCACTGGGAGGGGAGTTGGGGAGCCAGGGGGGCACAGGGAAGGCTGGCGGGTGGCGGGGGGGCACCGTGCCAGCATCCCCCCCGCCGGCGCCCACTGACAGCCGCGTCCCGCAGGCGGGGGGGGCCCCGGTGTCCTCGGGGCTCGGCGGGGGCCGGCGCTTCCTTTGCGAGCTCTGCCCCAAGGGCTTCCGCAAGGGCAGCTCGCTGCTGCGGCACCGCTACGAGCACACCGGTACGGGGGCGCCGGGACGGGGGCACCAGTATGGGGGCGCCGGGCCGGGAGCGCCGGGAGCTGGGTGCAGCGGCGGGGGCTGGGRAGGAGGGTGCTGCACCCAGGGGCGCAGGGCTGGGGCGAGGGCCGGGGCAGGGGGGGCCGGGACACCCGCCCTCACTGCCGTGCCCAGGCCGGCGGCCGCACCGCTGCCCGCTCTGCGCCAAGGCCTTCAAGCACAAGCACCACCTGGTCGAGCACCGGCGGCTGCACACGGGCGAGAAGCCCTTCTGCTGCGCCCGCTGCGGCAAGCGCTTCTCCCACTCGGGCTCCTACTCGCAGCACGTGCACCGCCGCTGCCGGGCGCGTGGGTCCCCGGTGCAGCCCTGCGACCCGCTGGGCGCCACCGGGCTGCACCGAGGGTCCCTGGGAACCTCCCGGAGCGACCCGCCGGGCATGGCCGGGCTGCACCGAGGATCCCCRGGAACCTCCCGGAGCGACCCGCCGGGCACGGCCGGGCTGCACCAAGGATCCCCCTGGAGCAACCCGCCGGGCACTGCCGGGCTGCACCGAGGGTCCCTGGGAACCCCCTGGAGCAACCTGCCGGGTGCTGCCGGGCTGCACTGAGGAACCCCAGGAACCCCCCCAGAGCAACCTGCCAGGTGCTGCCGGGCTGCACCGAGGATCCCTGGAGACCCCCCCAGAGTGACCCCCTTGGCACTCCTGTGCTGCATCGAGGATCCCTGGAGACCCCCTGGAGCAATTCCCTGGGCACCGCCGGGCTGCACTGAGCATCCCCAGGGTTCGCCCTGGAGCGACCCACCTTGCACCCCCTCTGTGCTGCACCGAGGATCCCCGGAGACCCCCCCAGAGCGATTCCCCAGCCCTGGCACTGCTGGCCGCAGGCAGACCCTCCCCAGGGGGTTCGATGGCATTTAATGACCAGCTGAAATAAATTAAAGTAATGACCCAGGGGCGCTCTGGACCTGGCAGGTGCATGGAGCATGGCTGAGGTGTTGGCGGGGGGGTTTGGGGGCTCCCTGCAGCTCAGCCCCGGGGGCTGGGGAAGGGGCTGCTGCAGCTCTCGGCGACGCAGGACCCCAAACGGGCGCGGGCAATGCCGGGAAGGTGCCGCTTTACTGCACAGTCCGGGGTACAAGGAGCGGGGAGGGACAGAGCGGTGGCGGCGGCGGCGGCGGGGGGGCGTCTCAGGGGCCGGCGGCGGCGGCGGGGGGGGCGAAGAGGCGCTCGAAGTGGGCCAGCAGCAGCTCCACGGCCTGGCTCTGCGCGGCGGCGCCGGCCGCCAGGCTGCCCGGCTCGCGCCGGGGCCGCAGCAGCGTGGGCCCGAAGACGATGCCGATGTTGTGGCGCGTCATGCGGTTGGCGTCTGCCTGCTCCATCACCCTGGTTGGAAGGGCGGAGCGGGGGGGGGCACAGCTTTGGCGGGGGGGGGGTACACACCCCATCCGCCCCCTTCTCCCCATTCCCATTGCACCCAGGGGGTTGCACCCGGGCTGAGCACCCCCTAACCCCCCCCCAGCATGTGCTGGCCCCCCCCCCGGGACCCGCAGCCCCCCCTTACCGGCGCAGGTGAGCCAGCAGGTAGCGCAGGGTGGCGTGGTTGGGGGGCGGCAGGCTCTGCACCAGCTCGGCCACCCGCTGCACCCGCTCCTGGGCGTCCGGCAGCTCTGCGGAGGCACCCGCCGGGGGGTCACGTATGGGGGGGGGCTTTTCCCCCCCTCCCTCAACCTGTGACACCCCGTCCCCCGTCCCCATCCCGGGGGGGGTCTTACCCACGGCTTCCACGAAGGGCTCGTAGAGCTCGTAGGGCACCAGGGGCTCGGGCAGCTCCCGCAGGAAGAGCTTGAGGGCACCGGTCACCACGTGCACGTCGCTCCACTCGGGGTCTGCCAGGCTCAGCCGCTCCTCTGGGGGGGG
>NW_020450934.1:457728-492384 GCF_003343035.1 Apteryx rowi | reverse complement strand
GCCAGACTCTTTTCAGTGGTGCCCAGCGACAGGATGCGAGGCAACGGGCACAAACTGAAACACAGGCAGCTCCATCTGAACATGAGGAAATACTTTTTCACTGTGAGGGTGACAGAGCACTGGCACAGGTTGCCCAGAGAGGTTGTGGAGTCTCCTTCTCTGGAGATATTCAAAAGCTGCCTGGAGGCAATCCTGTGCAACGTGCTCTAGGTGACCCTGCTTGAGCAGGGGGGTTGGACTAGATGATCTGCAGAGGTCCCTTCCAACCTCAACCATTCTGTGATTCACACCTTTTCCATTATGAGAAATTGTGTTCACTAAAGTTCCCCATTAGAAGTATGTCTTATGGAATGTATGTATTTCTGCATAAAACATTTATTAGGAGAGATATAATGAATTTCAATATCAAGCCAAGGTATAAACTGAAGTATTTTACAGTCTTGCTTTTAAAGAATCTTCCCAAAACCCTATGTTCAGCTGGCTTTTAAGATATATAAATGTGTTAAACAAGCTGTGTTTCATTATTGAAAATATTCTTGGTAATTCATGGTCCTTAGCAGAGCACACATACTCATCCTGGCAAACCCAAGCTGTTCTCTTTATTATTTATCAGCTGTGGAAAAATATGAATTAAACAAAATGTACAGGTGGCAAAACACGATCATGAAGGACTGTGGAGATGCTTTTTATGTTTCATGAATCTTTCAATGCTTCTACAACCTCCAGACAAGTTAAGTGTCTTAAAATTAAATCACCACACTGAATTATACTGCAGGCAAAGTTAACAAAAAAAGATATGGCACATCTGATTCATTTCAAGATCAAATCCTCAGGTAGTGTAAAATGTCACAGTTCTATTTACCAAAATACTGTTTCTATGATTTTGTTTTCATTAACATGAATGTTTCATTGATCATAACCAGCTTCATAATCTTGATTGTAGGGAAATATGTACATATCTATTATAGGCTGGCCAAATTTTGATGAGTCACAAACTTTTCTGAAAGCATTGAAGTATTTTTGTGAGTGAAGTCTTTAGAAAAAATTCTGTCTGACCTGCTGGAGAAAAACTATAGTTTCTTTCTAAAGCTAGGTTTTTAAACCCCAAGATATTTCCTAAGAGGATGGTGATAAAATACCTGACTTCCACACAAGCACAGGCTTCCTCTCACTACCAAACAAACAGGAACTTTTTTTCTAGTCCAGGCCATACATTCAGCCACCGGTAATCCATGGACCAGAACCGTATGCCCCACTTTGGCAGAAATCACTGGCATCAGAGGGCACCTTTCTTCATCTCTCCAAAGTTCCTTTTTCTCCCTGCAGCAGACCAAGAGAACAACTCAGATGCTTTAAGGAGGAAGGAAGCAGTCCTTTCTTTCGGTCTGCTATCAACCACCTCAGGAAGGTGTTGGGCTCAAAGGCATAGAGAGAAGATGCATCTGGGCTTGTTCACAACATGCTAAGATATGTAGACAGGATGGTCCAACCTGTAATGTCTTTACTAGACCAAACTGACCAGCATAGATACTTGAGAAATAGTGACTGAGACTTGAGTTCAGGTTTTAGATAACAATTATTAAATGACTGTTGCTTCAAACTGAATTTTGAAGCATTATTCCATTAATATTGCAAAATCCATATATTAAAAATATTAATGTTTCTCAAATCAAAATTTGAGCTGAAAATAAAATGCTGTTTATTTTTAGCAATATTTGGAGCCAAGAAGAATTTTATCATTTTTGAGAAGATTATGGTTTTTTGTCATTAGTAGACTAATGAGCTGAAACTCTCAGCCTCCAGAGGTACTTTTCAGCGGTGAGAAAAATGTTATGATGATCTGACAAACTAATAATGGCCAGTGTTAATGTTTTCTGGAAATGGTATGGAGGTTCCCTACAGTTTCCTGTAGACCAGTAGTTTGGCCCTACCTTTCATATTCTTGGCTTTCAATAGAGCTTTGTAAGAGAAAGTTTGTTATATTCCATAATAAAATTATAATTTTGAAATGATTCTGATGAAAAGTATTATCTCAACTGCAATTATTGTCTGAGGCAGAATGCCAAAAGGATATCCTGCTTTTGTTATTAATTTTGAAGACTCACAACCTACATTAAGAAGGCAATTTTAAAAACATCTCTAAAACCAAAAAGATTTAAAGACCTGCAGATGGATTTCCTCCATTTTCTAATAGAAAAGCCAAAAATAAACCAAATCAAATCAAAAAGCACATGCAAGATATACAAGAAGATTTCTAATTTGAAAAGCAAGCCTTCAAATATGACCAGCTTTCTGGCTAACATTTATACTTCCTGATTTCATTTTGAAAGTGTACAGCATATTTAGAAATATTACCAACAACTAATGAGAAAGCCTAAATACAGAGGATAAAGAAAAACTGACAATGATAAAAGCAAACAGATACATTTCTTTCTTCTGAGGAAACCACTGCTCCTGATGTTGCTATGAATACTGATACATCTTTTGACTCTAACAGAGATGAATGACATGTAATTTCAGATCAAGAGAACAGACTGTAAGGTCAAAAGCAATCCACTCAAGATAAATCCCATGGTACCACCATAGACTTAAGGATCTTGATTTAGAAAATCAGTAATAGAATAAGCAGAGTTTTAATTTGTGTCATTCTACCTTTGTGTGCTCATTTTCTTTCTTAATTTACATCTAATTTGAGAGATGCATTGATAGTTATGACTGAACTTGGGACAAAAGGTAACAGAATAAAAYAGGAAAGCCAATCTGTAGTTCTTGAAAAACCTTTGGATCCTAAGCCATTCAAATGAGACTCTCCAGAGATAGACAGACAGATAGATATAGAGATAGATATACATGTACATTCACATATACATATATATATATATWAAAAGAAACTATTCCATAAAGTGGTCCTGATGGACCTAATCATGGGTCTAGTCTCAGCTACAGTGACCAGATTGATTTAATGTCAGACTGGGCATCTCTGCTGTGCCTTGTGCCAGAGAAAGAAGGGGTTGGTAACTCGTCCTGAAGGGCAGCGACCATTGGTTGCTCCAGGAGAAAAAGATCCACAAAGAGAAGGGTATTCTGAAATAGGTCTTATAGGAATGATCAGTCCCAGACCTGCTCCCTGTAAGAGTCTGTGCAGCTCCTCCAGGAATTACCACATCTTGGCTCTGTTACCTGCCTTATGGTGCATCTTCTCCTGCAGAGTCCTGAACACTGATTAGCCCTACCTGCCTTCATCAAAAATTTTAGAAAGAACCCTCCCTGCCCCTCCTGTAAATGATGTGAAGAGGCATAAGTCGTAATAACTGTGGATGCCCCAGAGTCTTTCACTCATGCGCTTGTGGAGGAGAAGTAAAAAGGGGAGACATAGTGATCCTCAGTATTATCTGGAAACAATAACAGGTACCGTTGTTCATACCAGTACTCTCTACAGCCACTTATATTCAAGGGCCAAAGTTTTCAATTTATGTTCAAGGGAACGGTGGAATAGTATCCTTTCTTTGGAGTCTGTGTCCCCAGAGGTCTGGTCAGAGAACAGCTTTTCCTAGGACTGCATCAAGAAGGAGGTAAATGTCTAGCAGAATGGCAGGCACTGTATTTCCCCAGAAACAATAACTAATGAGTTATGAGCTCTACACTAAAATCTTTCATTCACAAGGTCAGAATGATCTACTACCACTAAAACAGAGAAAAGGCACCACAGAAAAATAACATTGCAGCTATTAGAGTTACAAAAGAATAGTTAGAAAATCATTAGAATTGCACAACAGCATAATTTGTTCAAACTATAAACAACACAAAATGGTTTCGTGCAAGTAAATGACAACCTTGACGTTACCTCACTATGTATATCTACTTCTCTGCACTGGTGTATCTCTGATTGAGAGGTGATCTAACTATCCCTGCAATTTTAATTTATCATTTAAGTGACTAAACTTGGTATCACCAGCTCTGGGTCCATAAAAAACAATCAAAAGACTTCCTCAGTTATTCTCTATCTCTCCCTTTTGACATAGTTCTTCCTAATAGTGGCTTCCAGGACAGGACACAAAGAAAGAATGAACTAGGTTTAGGTGATACTATGTAATAGTCACAGTTGTCCTATTGCTTTGACTAGCTAATAAGATTTAATGAAAAAAAGCAAATAATACTATAATTTTTGCTAATTTATGAAAGCCATTACACTTCAAAATGTCTCTCATGGTGTGATACCTGCTTTCTTTCCTGAAAACACAAAGATAAGATTCTCGTCATCTTCATCTTCTCTTTGTAACCAAGGGGGCTGATTTGAACTGCACTCACCATCAAGGAGAAATTATCTTTTACACCAGCAATGAGTGTAGACAGAGAAGAAACCAAAAGACCAAGTCATATCAGTAGCTGTACAACTGTTACAGAATCACTCTCTGAGTTGGTGAAATGTATCTCCCAGGTAAAAGAGAGATTTTTTTTTCTCAAAAGGGAGGTCAGAAAATCCACAATTATGCAAACAATCATAATCAGATCAGAATCCACAACATTATTGCTGAGTGTCAGTACAGCATCACATTCAATGGCACCAAAAGAATTTTTAGTAAAATCTGCACAAGAGCTTCAGTAGTCCAATCATGTGGCCAGAAGAGGAAGAAAAGAGAATATAGTATACACATTTCACTAGGGCCTCCAAACACAGATCCTGAAGTAGAAATCATCAGTCGTGAACCATTCTGGCATGTCATTCACCAGTTAAACATATTCAGTCTTGACAACAACTGAAGCTGATTAAAATATACGTTTAATATTTGTGTCCTTAAGCTACTGGGAAACATCTAGCAAGGGACACAGAAAAGACAGTCTGGCCTAAAGTATGTGAAATTCAGTATCACAGAACAGGCAACATTAAAGATTTCTTATTAAAGATTATCCTGTCGTTACAAAAAGAAGAAGTAGAGCTGGAATGATGCTAAAATAATGATGACTAAAACCCTTTTGGGCTACTGAAATCAGCCCAGCCTGGCAACAAATGCTTCCTGAGGTTGTTCTGAGAAAGTGACTAAGCCCCAATCTGGAGAATAAATGAATGATCAATACTCTCCATAACTATGGAGCATTTGAACCAAACTTTCTAAAAGTTTAAAACTCCCACTGATGTCAGCATACTTTAGCTCAAGCCTTGAATCCTTGACTTGTTTGCTGAGCCTACCACCCAGGGTACTAATTGGTGTCAGGCACAGTTTTAACCATGAAATTGTCCTTTGCCAGCAATGCTTCCCTCACTGCTCATGTCAGTGTTGACAAACATCAAGGCTTCAGGTCTTTGACCTGGTTGTATTTATTGCAGTTTGCTGCTACTCTAATAATTTCTTCTTTCTTTTGTAGCTTCCAATGAATATAATCCAGTAGAGTTTGCCTTAGGCCAGATAGAGTAAGATTCATTTTTGTTTTAGAACACAAGCATGCTCACCAGGTGGTTTCTATAAGTAATCAGAGTTACAATTAAGAGACAGAAATAAAACTTTTTGGCATTATATGGGCAAAACAGGATGTAACTTAGGGCTTCTCTCTTTCCTTTGGATTTCTAATTATCTATATATGCATTTTGCCATTAAACAATAAAACAACTGAGGGTGAAACTGTTTATTAGAAAGGAGATCATTAACAGCCTAATTCAAGACCAAGTGAAGTTAAAGAGAGAAAAAAAAAGACATTTTTCTACTGACCTCAGGGTGCATTGGAGTATCAAAACTATGGTTGGGCAAATAGTTTCTGAACTGAAAAATCAGTTAAGTACAAAATCTTTTCAATTGAACAAGAAGTTGGAAAAGTAACCCAGTACTTCAGTCCAAACTGAACTACACTATGAGTTTGGGGAAAAGATGAAGAGCTAAGAAAGAGATATATTTTGGAATATTTCTCTGCCCCACTTTTGTCTTGAAACAAACCACAACTCTGTTGGAAATCTCCTTACCCTACAAACATGATAGGGACTTCTAGATGCATTCATATGAGCTGTCTTTTTGTCATTGGCCGTCATTTGGGAAGATCATAGACACTTAGCTTTTTCTATTCAAAAATTTTACCTGGAACCAAGCCCACAAATCAGCTAAGCACAAATCAGTAAGAATGAGAAATATTTCACCTCCCATCCACGTCCATGATACTGCATCACTTAGTAGGAATGTTTCTGGTTCTGTTGTGTACAGCTGAAGTTCTCAACTGTAAAGATATAGGAAATAATCTGGTTTATCAATCTGTAATAGGCTGAATCAGCTTTAGCCTTAAATTTCATCATGAAGATTCAGGTCAGATGTTAAAAAAAAGTGTCTGATATTAAGGGAAAAAACACAAACAAACAAACAAACAAACAAMCCCCCCCCCAAAAAAAACTAGACTACTTTGCTCATATTGGGCTAGCCAGCACTGGAAATTTGTAACAAACTAAACATCTTCCAGCAGTATCAGAGATAAAAATTGATATGTCATGAGTAGAAGGGATAGATTAGATACTTTGATGTTGTTTCGCATTTTCAGCTCTAACCTTAGACCTCTAACTCATTTTAGAATATCAACTTGGTAAAATCTACTGGTTCTTAAATGATGAGTTGCCTCTGCTCAACTGAAATTTTCAAACAACATTCAGGAATACCGTATGTTGGCAAAACAAACATAGTTTTACCAAATAAATGAAAATTAGGATCTAAAATAGTTTCTTAAGTGGAAACCACATTGCAATCCAGAAACTGTTAAGCTTTTTAGCTTCTGTTTTCCAGGATATTATCCCTGTTTTCCTGGTTTGGGTAAACAGGCCTCATCCAAAACTCACCTATTGTTGAATCTAAGCCCAGTATACTGGAAACTAGCTGTTTGGTCTCTCTAGCACTCTTAATTAGCCCAAGTGGACCCTTACATTTTCTCTCAGGTTAAATAACAGCACATATCTAAATGCCTGCAGAAAGTCTACAGTGTTTCTGTAGACTTTCTCTCTGACATTTATCTAATTCTCATACTTATGAGAATAAAGAAAGTATTATAATTTTAATGTTAGAAATTTCTAAGTTTTTTTTTCTTTTTTTTTCTTATTTTTATGCAGCTAATTATTTTATTTTTCCTCACCAAGTATTAACATTTGCCTGCTAGGATATTTCTGAATGATGGAAGTGCTTTCTCTGCCCTTACAATCACTGCTTATTATTGTCACAGAATTCAAGTGTCATCTCATGGCCTCATTAGGTAAGGAGGTGCTTCTTTCAGGCTGTGTGTCCTATTTCCCTATCTGTGGCTAGGCACTTACCTTCTTCAGCACTAATCCCTTCTCCATGAGCAATTGAAAAGCAAAGGAAAAAAAAAAAAGGAGAGAGAGAGAAAAAGAAAGAGAAAGAAGAAAGGAAGGAAAGAATGAAGGAAGGAAGGAAGGAAAGGAAGGGGGAGGAGAAAGAAAAAGAAGAAGAGAAAAGAAGAAAGAAAGAGAGAAAGAAAGAAAGAAGGAAAGAGGGGCCCTCTTCTCYGGCCTACATTCCTGGCTTTGTCTCTCAGGCAGATATTTCTTCTCTCACCAAGGTTCTGTACAACCAGTTGACGTAAGATCTATTTAACAGAAATATGAGTTTTCCAGAAGATAGGAAACAGTGGTGTTTCTCTTCATTTCATCTTTAAATGATTATTTTCTCTTTCAACATGAGTAAAGAGAATCAAGAGAAATCACTGAGTGATAATTTCAGTTGGAACTCAGAGCTCTCTTTTGGAAATAAGGTGTTTGCTTTATTTTTACTAATCAGCCATTCTACTAACAGTTCTTCTGAGATCTTCACGTTTGGCATTAAAAGCATGTATTTCTTTATATTTTGGTTAGTAAACAATTTATTTTATCTCTACAATGCTTTACTATAACACAGCAGCAATATATTACATCTCAAACAGAGGAAAAAAAAAGAGGAAGAACAACAACAAAGTTCACTTGTAGATATTTATTTTAATGGATAATACACTATTCTGGTTTAAATATAACCTATGATAATGGCCTTCTAGTCTTTCTTGGATGATATTCACTAATGGCTAGCAGATCTCAATAGATTTTTTGTAATTTTTGTAATATTATATATTTTTGGTCCAAAAAATAGCTAATGGGACAGAAATATTAGCAAGTACAGTTCATATCTTATTTTGTATTATTACTATATTTTTGTATTATTATTATTATTATTATGGCCATATTAGGCCATAATACTTTTTCACAAATTCATCCGAATTTTTCTTCTCTTCCCYTGTAGGTCATGATATTCACAAGACTGAAAAAAGGCTAGATTAATTCAGAGAAGAATTCTAGCCCTCTGTTAAACTGCTGAAGATTGTTTCATTTCATGTTTTCTTTTTCTCTCCTCCAAACAGTAGTCTAACATTTAATACATCACCTATATTTTAACACAATTAAGTGTAGCTAAGGTGCATGAAAATATTTTGCTTTATATATTCCTTTATTTTATTTATTTTTTGCTAATGCAGATGCTTGTCCTTCAGTAGAATACACACACACACACACACACACACACACACACATTCAGGCACACACATACCCACTCACTTGATCTACTTGATTAGTTTTGCTAGCCTCCAACTATTCATATTCCAAATAGTCATTGACTTCCTAAAATGGGGATATTAAGAAACAAGTATGTTTGTATACGATTAGACATTTAAAAAGTAAATTCCATCATAAACAAATGCAAAAGGCACAGCTTTTTCTTCGAAGGAGGAAAACCCATCTTCAAARTTTTAGGAATAGAACCTCTTTCCAATACAAATAGAGGCCAGCCTGAATGAATCAACTGGTCTTCATGTTTTTGCTTAGTACTTAATGTATTCCTTCTGTATTTGTATGATAAAGACCATTTATTTAGCATCAGTACCCAAATTATACCAGTTTTGATGTTGAATCCTAAGACTGTCATCTAGCAAGGAATGAACAAAGAGTATCTATGAGCAGCTGACCAATAAATTGGACTTCATCACAAATTCAATACCATCCAGAAAAGACCTGGGATATTGTTGGCTTCAATTTATGAAAAAGGATTTTCACAGACAGTGTGCCAATCATCCGAAAGCATGGTTGAAAGTAACTGTTGGATTGGCATATTAATGATCACAGGAGACCAATGTAAATGTCATGAACTATCGGGGAAGAATAAACTGAGGACTAATACTACTCCTCATCTGTTCCCAGTGTGCATAGATAAAAATTTTATCACAACAAACAGCATGGTTGTTTGCATGAATTATTAAATCATATGCATACAAGAGGGCTAGTAATTAAACAGAAAGACTTATTGAGGATTATCATAACTGACAATGACTAGAGACTGCAAAGTCCAGCTATAAGTCAAGAGAGTAACGTGTATGATTGCTTCTAATTTGTAGAACAATTTGTGAGTTATTAATTTATAAAACTTTTAGATGTTGCCACAGGGGACTAAAGGTACAATTAGTCTTTCAGTATGCATATGTTAAACATGAATAATAAATATTGAACATATAGCATTATTTATATGCAATCACTTTTATCTGTCATAATAGGAATAACTCCATTGCAGTAATCTATTTAATACTGAAATTTAGTTTAAAATGACTATGTTGTCCTTTATGCATTATTATATATGAGCCCTTCTAATATGCCTTCTGTTATACATTTTTAGCTACAGAATCACATCTGCAACTCCCAAGGGCTTATTTTGTATTTCAGTGCTGAGCTACAATCACTAAAGAATTCAGCCTCTGAGGTAGAAATCCACCCCAGTATGAAGGTCACAAAAGGGAAAATTTTGTATCTCATTCTGAAATGCCTGAGAACCAGGACTTATATTATGAAGTACAACATTGGGATCTTGACTGGACACTGACCTAAGGTAAAATCAGTCATGTCAAGATTGGAGAATTTCTGCAGCATATATAGCATAACCAGGCACCTGGAGAATTTTACCTTTTTTACTTTGAAGTAGCTACAGAGGTAAGTATAAGAAACTTCCAGCATTCAGTTCTGCATTTGTGTCTATTTTTATTCAGAAATTATGTTGTTCTTTTTTTTCTTTGACTTCTGTATTTTATGGGCTTCTTGTGTCACTTCGGTTTGAAGAGTTCCTTGCTAGTTATTCAGTTAACAATATATCACAYAAAATTAACCAGTCACCTCTATATATTCTTTGCAGTCTTGATATCCAAACCTAAATTCCATTTTTAATTCAAATTTTGTAACTTTGCAAAGCTTTTTCCCATCCCAATTGTACAAGTCTTTAGGCCAGCATAGTATTAGAAGTCTTATTGTCAATAATGTGGTCCTAAAGAAGTCAGACTCAGCTTAACAGGTCAAAAAAACCTTTCAAATAGATGACTAAGTTCCTGTATGATACTGAATAACATTTAAATAAGCCATCATACTGAAATTAATTTAACTGTACTCTAAACTGAGATTATCTCTGTAAATATGATTTGCCAAGATGAATCATGAATAAAAGTGTTCTGAGTTCCTCTGAGCATTTTTTGTACTAGTTACAGGCAAATGGTGGCCCTGATGAACTAAGGAAATTTTACTTCTGGCTCTGCTGCTTCTAGATGCTATGGAAAATTTTCACATCATCTTTCTGTACACTGATTTCTCTTTTTATCCTGCTCTTTGAAATCTCTTTAGTTCAGATTTAACTGTGGACTCTTTTGCTATGAGATTATGTGGAGCTTAGCATAATGAATCCCAAGCTCTTCTGACACCTTAAAGTGTTACTGGAATTCAAATAAGAGTACATTTCTTCCTCATGTTCACAACTCAAATACTTGGAAGTGATGCATTAGTAAAAAGACAATATGAATTGTTTCAAATATTTTATGTCAAATACAAGTCTTATGCACAAAATGAGCAAAGCTGATTTACCCTTTTTCAGTATTGCATAAAAATATGTTTTTTTTTTTTTTCATTTGTACCGCAAGACACATCATTAGAGGGTTTGCTTGAGGTCAAGAACTATCCTTTATTTTAGTAATAATCTTTTTTCAGTTCAGTTTCTTTTAAACTGCAATACTGTTTCCTTCTGAGGAATGAAAAGGATATACACAACTCAACAACTATTCATGTATTCCTTTAAAAATAGAGGTACTTCAGTCCTATGTACATTGCAAAGTTAAGGGGTTAATTGCACTAGTGCAATCAAATCAAGTATAATTGAATAATTGACGAACAAATTTTTATCTTCATTGGTTTATAGGATTTTATAAAACCAACAGTTTATGCTCTTGAATAAAATATCTGTCTCACACAGGCATGAAATAAATCTATATGAAAGTCAAAAGATAAATATTATCCATGTAACAGAAAAAATGTGCATTCATACAGGCAGACAATCTAAAGCAATATTATGGGTTTTCATATGTGTTTTGATACAACCATTTTCCCATAATTTGCATTTTATAATAAAACCAGCACTGGTTTCATTGTATATGCAGTTATGTAGAGGCTGAAGCTAATGTGACTTATCAACACACTTTTTTATTAGTCTTCTTGAACTTGTCCAAGTATCACCCAAAATGGTATCACCCCCATTAAAATGGAAATGAACATGCTGTAACTGCAAACAAAAATCACTTCGTACGGGTACTTAAATATAACAAGATCTTAAAAAAACAATCCTCGYGGGAAGCCTTGCGCTATAGTTGCTGACTTGTTTGTCAGGCATTATGCTTTCTTTATGCATTACTTTATAATAAAAGTACTTCTGTGATAGTCTGCATGCTTTCAAAAAACAATTGCCTTAAAACAAGTAAARGCAGTTCTATTTCTTATGTCTAGATACAGAATGTAAGGATGTCTATAGAAACTCATGGTCTAGCATGAAGTTATGGAATAAATCCAGTTGTTTTTCTTAAATTTATTCATTTTTTAATCTTTTTGTTTTGGTAATTGCATGAGCTCGAACATGTAATGGACTTGTTATGTATGTGTTAATATTGGAGGCTATATATCTGAGATGCTTTATGAAGTCCTTCAGTGCTGAATGCCTTTCCTTTCAGTGCGTGAAACAGAATACATCAATGTGAAGTGGACTGACTTGGCATATAGTCAATCTAGCAGTAGCAGACAATGGTGTAGCTATTATTAATTCCATTTTCTGAAACAAACAGCAAAAGGTCAATGAGTCTATGTGAAAGTTAAAGGGAGGAAAACGAAAGACATGACAGAGTCTATCATTAGACAATATTACATATGCAGGAGTAATTTAGAAATTGCACATAGGCACACAGATTTTTGTAATGAAAAGTTAGGAGAAAAAAAAAATAAACAAAAGAAACTTATAGGACAGAATTATCTCACTCAAGCAACCCCATCTCTTTTTCATCTCTGCTAATGATGACTACAAGATGGATGATGTTGATGTAGACTCATTTCACCTAAGTTAACTGGCCAAAGTATAGATATTTCATTTTTTTAGTTGCAGTGCCTCTCCCAGACTGTCTGGCCTCATGTTGCCAATAGGTTACACTTTAGATGTCAAGGCCTTCATCTCAAATGATGGCTCTCCCTTTAAAACTACTCAGACATTTAGCTGCATCAGATTTGCAAGGCATTTTCATGTCATCCCTGACACAGACAGGGATGCATTTTCCCTCATGCTCAGTGCCTCACCCAATAACTGTCAATACCCCTTTGCTGGGCACACAGTTATTCTCTTTTTTTCTGACAACCCAGATAAAAGGCGAGTCTAAAGAAACAATAAAATCTCTTAGAAGAGGCAGTATCAATCTCACAGTAAAAAGAGAGCTCACCATCCCTTGTATGTCATATCAAGGCCATAATATATCATAGTATATAATAACTATCTGTTTTGTTGCTAAATCTGGAGCGGTAATGCTAGGCAGAGAGGAACTGTTACTTATTATTGTCCGCCACTATCAATGGGGCAGTCTCTCAGCTTAAATGACATTCACTAGTTCTGATGCTGCACAAGGTGTATAAGAGGCAGGCATAAAGCCACAGCTGGAGTCTTCCAAACAGAATACAATACTGGGCCAGTGGCTGAAGGGGCAGAAGCCACAGACAGCTCCCTCCTCTTTGAAAGCACTACCAGAGAAATGGGTGCAGACCTTAGGAACCCTACCCAAAAGTCTTCCTCAACAAATGCTGCAGAAAAGAACAAACAAGAGGAAGACACCATAAAATTGTTTCCTTCTCCCAAACATCAAATATTTTGCTTCTGATATTCACTTTTACTTAGAAAAAATGAGGGTCTGGTTTGATGTGGGCATACCCATATTGCTTTAGGAATGTTGTTGACCATGAAAGAACAGTCTCACAATACAAAACAAGTTCCTTCTTGCCATCCCAGGTCTTCCTTATTTCCTTTTCCTTTCTTGCACTCAAACCCAGAAAAGTAGATCTAAAAGAGTAGTCAGCAGAGGCCAGGGAGAATCTGTTTCTCCCATCTATCCACTAGGAGATGGCCTGAGGCAACTTTCTGAGGTCAAATGAAATCCTTTTATCAAGCATCCATAGCTCACTCCTTCATCCTATATACTTTTTAAAATTTAATATCATCTCATTTTTCTGACAAAAGAAAACAGCTCTGTTTCCAATCTCTTGATTTCCTTTAATTCAAAAAGCAAGATGACAGAGTCATAAAAGAGAATGTTTCTTTTTTCCTTTTTTTTTTTCTCTCAATGTCTTTCTTTCATGGGCCATATGCTGAAACTTCTCCCATATTTCTTATCAAATTTTCTTAAGTCATAAATTTCATTAACTGAATTTTTCATTAGCCATCCACTTGACAGCTATCACAATCACAGAATCACAGAATGGTTGAGGTTGGAAGGGACCTCTGCAGATCAACTAGTCTAACCTCCCTGCTCAAGCAGGGTCACCTAGAGCACGTTGCCCAGTATGGTGTCCAGATGGCTTTTGAATATCTCCAAGGAAGGAGAGTCAACAACCTCTGTGTGCAACCTATTCCAGTGCTCCATCACCCTCACAGCAAAGTTGTTTTTCCTCATGTTCAGAAGGAGCTTCCTGTGTTTCAGTTTGTGCCCGTTGCCTCTTGTCCTGTCACTGGGCACCACTGATTCACAAAGGGGAAATCATGTTTAACCAACCTGATAGCATAACCTATGTTTCACAACACATAGTTTGTTGGTCGGCCCAGGGACGCCAAGTCTTGTTCTGAAGTCTTACAGAACAGAGACCCTGATGTCTTCAGCTTCTCTTTTCCACCCATCATGAATACTGCCCCCTAATAAACTAAATAAAGGACAAAGGTCCTATCCTGTCTCTGCCATACTGTCATTTCCCTCTAACTTCCACCTATTGTAATCTACATTGTTCTCAACTAGACTTCTCTGTCTTCTCCTCTCTCCATTCTTACAAATCCCAGGACCAGGCTAAATTTACATGATATTGGTGTTTGCATATCAATAGACAAATGCTGTTGTTACTTTAGAGTAACTGTTTAGCCCTACTAAACAATACTAAAGAGTGGTTCAACAGACTTCAGAATTATAGTGTAACCCTTTACAAGCGTACCACGTGCAAGAAGCCAAGTGTATGTCCAAGCAAGTCCATGGATATGCAAAGAGGATGTTTAAGATCAGCTAGTTTAAAATTCTAATATCATAAAGGTATCTATATTTTTGCACCTTTTCTGAAGGCCAAAAAGGTCATCAGTCATGATTAACTCACCTCTGTTGTAATATTAAAGTTAATAGACTGCAGTTCAACTTTATGCTGGTATAGACTAAACTAGTGAGGTCATAAATAAACTAGCTAAATTTTTGGGAACAAGCTTAGAATGCAAGATTTTCTACTACACTTTCACTGAATAACTCGCTATCTTATATTCTTACATTCTGAAGAGCTGTTTAGACAAGAAACAATTATATGTGGAAAAAAATACAATTTACTCTTGACTTGTAAATTTTGTTCATTTTCTATATATTAGATTTTTTTCTGGAACCAAAAAGTGTCAATTTCTGTCACTACTATGTTGTCTCTTTAAGCATTCAAACAATATTGTCTTCAGAGAACAAAGATATGGATTTCCGTAGGAAAAAAAAAAAAACTGAAAAGGAACAAGGAGAATTCATTGTCAAAATATGTTGACAATCACATTGATTGATTGCAAAGAAAGTACACTAGTTTTTGTGGCCAGCAAACTTGGATCTAAAAGTACAGGCTGTCAATGAAGAGCCATTAGTATCACTCCAATTCAGTGACTCACAATTATTAGCCATGTAGGTTCATTAACATCAGCAGAGCTACTACAGGAAAGAATCTTGAACAGTGAATCAGAGAGACAAAACTCGTATCAGAAAAGTCTGTCTGTTTTGCCCATTAATAATTCAAGATACTTATTTTTCCCAATGAAATCTCATGCTATATCATCTCAGAGGCTCAACAATAAGCCTCAACAATAAAAATGTACATTAAATAGCATAGATTATTCAGAAGAGCTTCTGTACGTGGCTAATGATCTTATTTGTCCGTTCTGATACACTATTTCTTTTTGGCCTTTGAAACATGAAGCCCTGGTGTTGTCACAGGTAGTGAGATCTTATATGAATTTGATAGAAGATGGCTAAACCCTCCTTGCGCTACAGCTACCTTTACAAACCTAGAAGCACAGGTGGAAAGTAGCCAGATTCACAGGCATAAAGTCACAAGGATTTTTGCCCACTGAGGCAATCTCCCACAGCAATAAGAACAGCCTTCCAAATATTCATATTCTTCTCCGCTCACTGAAAGTCTCAGTGGCAGTTTTGGGCAGAGAACCATGGAATAGAGAAGATATGCAGACATCTGACAGCCTAAATCAGTCTCAAAGGAGATTTGCATTGAGTTCTGCAATACTTGCATTTATCTAAGACAAAGAAGGAGGAGACCTCACAAGCATTACAGTATAAGGCATTGGTACAGGTATAAGGATCTGGCTCAGTATCTAGAGTTCATAATGGCTATAGCTGTTGTTTCACTTTTTTTTTCCTTTAATGATTTTTTCCAAAGATTTATGAAGTAAGAAATATTAATCAAGGGGAACATAAGCAGAATTACTAAAAAATCTACTCCAGTTACTAAAAGTGGGGTAAGTACTCACCAACTCCTGACTGCTACATATATAATCTTGCAGTCTATGCTACAAGGAGAGTTGGATTTAGAAACTGTTAGATGAAGGCTCCAATCAAAGTATCAACCTTAACTACAAATATGTCAGGCTTTAGAATTTTATTACAAAGTAAGTACAATGTAGTTGTGTATGCATTTTTACAGGTTGATTTTTATTCCTTTAAAATTTTTTGCAATAACACATTTATAATTAATTGTCTACATTTTTTATAGCTTTGACTTCTGAACTACAGCAAGATCTAAAAATTAGAGTTCAGAAATAAAATATATAAATTATGTCAGCCTGAACTAAACTAAATTTMAATTTTCTCTTACACAAATGTTTAGATTTGTTACTAATACAGTTTTAATTTATGTGGAATAGTAATAGTCCTAAAGTCCCCATATCTTAAATTATTCAGGCATAACTCCTTCTGATGTATTCTGAAAAGGCTTTCTTTAATAAATATTAAATCTGTGCTGTTGAAGTTGGTATCCTACGTGGGTTGCTGATGTTAAGCTCAAAGAGAAATCCAATACTTTTCTCCAGTATGACTGACATATATTAGATTGTAGTGTTAGCTGCAAGCTTAAAAACCTTTTTGAAAACTTTAATCTGAACATTTCATGAGAATTACAGTAAGTGAACTTGATTATACTGTAGTATTCACAATAATACAGTCTATGAAGGTACTACAGGAATTACAATTTAAATTTTGGGTATTATTTTCTATTTAAAGTTATTTAAAATGATTGGTAGGAAGGAAAAAAACAGTATAAGTGATCTATAATTACAGCTGTTTTCAGAGAATACTTCATAATATATAGACTTCTCAGGTTAGTATTTAACATACTGGTTATTCACCTTTGACTGTTTTTGGAGTCTAATCTTTAATTTTAGCTTACAATGAAATCAAAGAAAATAGACTGATTATTAAAAGAAAATAATTTCAAATACTAACCAGAACTGAATTAAAATTCAGTATAATGAGGGTAACCTCTAGGTGGAATATAATTTACATTCAGAATTTGAAATCCTAATTTAACAACAGATAAAGATAAAAAGGAGCACTGAGTCTGTAAATTGTTGTACATATATAGATTGACTGCACTGAGATATCTAAGTATCGTGTTCAATTTTGCTTCATAATACACACTTTTAAAAGCAGTGAAAGGTTTTGTGCTCGCTTAAATAGACAGTTTAATTTGGTTTAAAATGACCAGTTAGGGCATGTAAATTGCTACATATAACACATGCAATGAGAAGCATTAGACGCTCCCAAACAGTTGGAGAGCTCATTTTCCTTCCAAAAGATAAATGTGTAAGAAATTCCTATGGGCCACCTTGGCAGAACTTTTCAGTGATTTCTATTTGTCTTGAAAGAATACTTCTGAACATAAGGGAAGCACCTGTCATTCCTATCATTCTTGTCTTTCCTACAAGTAGAAACCAGAACAAATTTTAGGTTCATTGCAGTACAGTATTCTTAGTCAATTCTTCTAAAAAGGAAAACTGTAGAACTATTTCCCTAGAAATGTGTCATCTTTTTAGCTTTGTGGTTATCCTTTGAACATTATTTTAGCCTTAGAGCTTCATCCTTATCCTTAGAGCATTAGTTTACCTCAGTAACATATAACTTCAGTACCAATGAATGTGTGAATCAAACTGAAATCTTCATAGAAAGGTCCAGTGAAACTAAATGAGTTTTGAGTATTTTCTCTTTCTGACAGGAAACAAAAAAACCTGCTGTTTTTTATAAGGTTATTTCTTGACACATTTTTAAATATTTGGGGAGCGAGATAAGTAAATGCTAAAAAAATCTTTTATTTCTAAAAGGCTATTTTTGTCCATTTCCAAGGATCTTTATTTCTAATTCTCCCATCTTGTATAGATTTTTATCTTTAGCTAAATAAACACCATTTTCATTTTTGTCAATCACTTCTCTCCAAAGTTCCTGTCTAATTTCACACAGAAATAGAAGCTGTAATACAGATCTACTCCCTCACTACTCCACTGAAGAGTTTTTTTAATCATTTCCATTGCTTTTAGTAGTGTGGGTATATATACAGCATATGAAACAAAATATTATGATGACCTTTTAAGATATCTAAATAACCACTCATCCAGCACATCCACCCTCTTCTTCATTCAAAATAAAAGGAAGAATGTCTGTGGCAAGAATAAACTGTGGACAACGTTAGTAAGCATACTTCCATTTTTAAAATCTAGTCCATACTCATCTTTCGCATATAATGAAAAGGTTAAACACATTTCATGGACAGTGAGCGATTCCAAGACTGCACAACTGTGAAAAGCCAAGGTTCAGAGCTGCTCCAGTATGAAACTGCAACATGAGTATAAGCTCTCATTGCTCTAAGAAGACTGCAGAAACTTCTCATGTCCTGAAGGATTAGTCCTCTAAGTACAAATCACCTTCGCTGCTGGACTGCTGTCATAGAGACCGTAGGTGGTGGCTTTTATCTTACTTTTTTAAATGTATGCTAAACAAAGTTTTTCCTGGCAAGTATTCTGGCTGGTGTTCTAATGGTCAGTCTAACCTTTGCTGTCAGAAAGACAAAGTACTGCTTCTTTCCTGTAAAATGTTCATAATGTAGCTAGAACTTAAGAATCAGCTAAGGATTCTGGAAACACCACTTTCCACTTATTTATCTTCACAATTTTACGTTGTAATTAGCTATCTTAAATTGCAGTCTTGTGAATTAAATAGTACTGATTTAAGCAGTCTTCTGTCCTTAGAAAAGGAAAGGGAGAGAAGATGATTTAATTAAATTACAGTAGGAATAAAGTTAAACATAAGAAGAAATAACTTTATGAAAAAGCTTTATCTGTGATAAATTTTAAGCTCTTGGCTGATTATAGTTTTCATGTCACTGTAAATTCTAATAACTAATTTTCTGACATTTAAAAGAACACTAATTTCTATCCCTTTAATCTTGCTTATTACAGTGTATTATGTGATCAATACTATAAATGTATCTTTAGCCATTCTGCAGTTAAGATCACTGCTAACATTACTTTGGTCCAATGCATGGATGCATCTAAAGCCAAAATTTAACTCTTGTTCTGACTATTTTTATTCTGTTTTTTTATTATTATTATCATTATTATTATTTTTATAGATATATTTAACTTTCCAGTGTTATTTCTGGTGTAAAGAATATTAGCTAGGCTTTGTATTCTATCTTTTCCATATATCCAGTATTGCAGTATTGGTTTAGTTTTTTAACAGAGGTGAAAAATTACATACATACATATATATACATATTATATACATACATATATATACATATTATATATATATTTAAGTCATATATTTCAGAGCAAATCTTGCCTTTATTAGTCCCACTGAACACACAAAAAGAAAAACAAGAAACAATTAGAGGTACATACTGTTAGTGGCTAGTAATAGCCCTGAAAGGGATCCAGATCCTTCTAATGTTTTCATCTAAAGCCTCTTATGAATGAGAGGATTACTATTGACATTGCTATATTGGTTTCAGGTGAAATGCTCTTTGGTGACTTGATGTCTGATTATAAAATCTTGTTGCCATTATAGCTATTGTTGTCTCCATGTGCTGCTGAGCATAAACAAGTCATACCTCTGTCGTCACTAGTGGTACACTATTAACAAAATTCCTCAGTTGTTGGTAGATTTAGCTGAATAATTGTCATGCTCTACCTTAGGCCATTCTCTGCTGTCTCTGAGGCTATGCTGGTAGGTCAATGCTTACATAGGCTTGCATCAATATAAAGGACTTCTTTTCACAACTTTCAGCATGCTAGCATGTTAATCACAATGACTACATCTGTATTACCTTGATATTTGTTCCAAAGAGTCATCCCAGTTCTCCAGGACAGGTGGTCCAGAGTGGCTCATGTCCATATTACTTAATAAATAAAACTTATAAAGTAGACAGCACTACACAGCATTTTGTAGCATCCCTGGTCAGGACTGTGTAACAAGAGCTTTGCCTTACTTTGCCATGTGATTCTCCACCTAATGCTTAGCACTCAACTGCTATATGCACACTGCACGATAACACTGACAGGTTGAAAGGAAGCCACATTTTACACATAAAATTGCAACCGTTTCTCCTTTTATTATTGCTCCTGCTTAAAAGACATCAGTATGATCTAAAGCCCATTGCCAGGACTGACTCATCTTCTAGTTTGAGCCAGCCAAACCATTTCTGGTAGATGAATCTCAGAATTTCTCGATCTTGCAGAAACTATTCCTCTGCAAAGGACAATGACAAGAAGTGCTATAGCTCCTTAGTATAGTTTCCCTTTTAATGTTAAACAGTATGAAATGTTTAGATGAGAGGACTCCATGGACCTTCTTCAGTTTCATGAGCTGGGATCTAAGTCACCAGCTAAGTGCTCTTCACCCCTTCTTTCTCCACCTCCCCTTGGCTCTGGCTCTTCTGGACTCAGCACATAAGAACCAAAGATATATGATGAGATGTCCATGGAAAGGTACCTCAGAAACATATTTTACCACAATATTTTAATATATCTCTTCAGTACAGTGGAGGAAAAGAGGGCATAGGAAAGCTCTGGTGACTTTAATCACAAGAAGCTTCAATAGGTAGTTACATGCTTGTATATATGTTCAAGTTATGCCCTATGACCTCTTCTACCCAGCTATCAAGGTTGCATTTCTTTAGTGAACAGTAAGTGATCATTTGTGATTTATCCTCGCTCCTTTGGGTACTCTGGCATCATCCTGTGCTTGCACTTTTAAGCCTTGGCTATCATGTTGTGCTTGTACTTTTGAGGTCTCTTGTAACAATGTCCTGTTTTTCTTCAACAGTCTTCAAGATGTGGCTTACTGATAATATAACTGATGACTTATTGGCAAAACTTAGTCATGCATATGTTCTTGTTCTAGACTGTATTGGCCATAACTAGCAGGGTTTTGGTAGCAGGGGCCTGCAAGATGCCCTTTGTGAGAGAAGGTCATGAACTGCCTTGTGACAATCACAACCAGGTCCTGCCAGCTCTGAAATGAATGAAAACAACCCACTGCACACCAAAACTTTATCCAGTCATAGGAGCACATGGCACCTTTCCTCAAATGTATTTAAGAAAGGGCGGTAGCCACTAGAGGCAGGAGATGCAGGGGAGACATGTAAGGACGCAAAGAAGACACTGGAGAAGTCACAGGAGGTCATGTGTGAGGACAAAGAAAAAGAGACACATGTGAAGAGACGCAAAAGGAGGAAGTGGAGAAGACGTGGAAGAGGACATCGCTGGGGACATGGCTGGAGATTCACTCTCGGAGGGAGGTGCTCCATGCCAGAGAAAGCATACCTCTAATGGACTGCAGCCCTTGGAGGACCCATGCTGAAGCAGGTAAAGCCCTGAAGAGCCATTGCCCATGGAGGAGCCCCTACCAGGGCACAGGAGCAGTAAGAAAGAAGAAACAGCAGAGGAAAAGAGCAAGAAGCAGGGAGTGGCAGAGAGAAATTATTATGCACTTATCCCAAAATCCAATGCTGCCATTGCCTCCTCAAAGGAGTTGGGAGGTGCTGAGTAACCAATGGTGAAATCAAGGGAAGTGGGGCCTAGGATGGGGGAAGAGAGGTGCTGGACTGAAATTGAGCCTGGGGATGGGGTAGGAAAAGTATTTCCCTAAGTGCTTTTTTAATTGTCCATGTCGTCTCTGTTTCTCAATACCCAAATCAATAATTAAAAGTTTAGGTTAATTGGTAATAAATTAAATTAAGTGAAATTCCCCAAGTTGAGACTGTTTTGCCCACAACATGGAGTCACTGAATAGATTAAACTACGGACATAGTGGACTGTAATAATATTTTGTTAACTTTAAATTATTTTCTATTAATTATGTAAATATCAGGAGTATGTTATCAAAACTGTTTCACTGTACCAGTCCCCACACAAATTAGGCCTCAAACATGCAACAAGGAAATATAAAAACTGACCTCTCACAGGAAACACAACTGAGTCCCTTCTCACCCCTTTCTTCTTGTCTTTGCCTGTTCCACAGCAACCTTCTTCAATCACTGCAGCAGCAGCAGACTGCTAGCATGTCCCCCTTTTCCAAGTTCCACCAAATTCACAGCATAGTCAGCAGAATTCAGCAAGCCATCTTGTTTATAACTTGCCAAGACAGWCCCCTTTGGACACTGCAAAGGCATGGAGTCTTACCCAACCCACACCCCCAGCAAGCACTGCTGCATCACATCTGTGGGCAGGATGGATAAAGGCAACTATGTACTATACTGTGTGTCTCCAACAACTTCCAGGAACTGAAGTTAGGAAGTCTGATAACATTTCTTCACAGAAATAATTGAACAGAAAACTCTGGGAGCAACTAGGACCTTGCTGTGGCCTGCTCTCCAGGAAGGATCCTGTCTGTGTGAGAAAACACAACCTGGAAGGCCAGAAAAGGAAGAGAACCTCATCAGTGTTCTCCTAAAGAGCTGCTTGCCCAGAGGGCCAGTACGCAAGCACACCAGAGACAAGGCCCACCTCAAGCAGCCTGGTCTACCAGAATGAGACCTAAAAGACCAAAATTCTCTGATTTCTAGAATAAATCAAATAGTGCATGTATGCAGGAGAAGGCATAGAGACAGATTAAATGAGAAACAGAGAGGAAGATGATCTGGGTGACATCCCAGCAAAATTTCCAGGCCTGTTTAATTTGCTGGTGTAGGTATAACCTTGGTGGGCTTTTAGAAGGAAGACACAAACAGATAAATCACTGAAAAACTTAGATGCCTAAAATACAAAACCTTGAAAGTTATTTTGGAGCAGATATGTTCCAGCCCATATGTCCTGGATAAATTTAAATCTTTTGAATGCAATGAGAACATCTGTATTTATTAATATTTGGCAGAAAACTTGCCTCATAAGCATAGTTAGGCAGTTAAGTTGACACTTCCATTCTTGGTACTTTTTTCAGAGCTTTTAAGAATTCTTTGTGTCATCTAATGCAGCTCAAAAGTAAATTTCTTTTGAAAATACTTCAGAAAAAAAAAAACAAGAAAAAAAGGCACATATGTACATACACCTGGCTCCTTTTAGAGTTTTCAACATTAACATAAAGCTAAGAACTACATCTATAATGCTGTTCAGTAGCTCAACTGTTTTTTCTCCAAGAGAAATGCAGAGTAAAATGATCTGAATACTGAATTGGCACAACACTGAACAATTAATGGGTTTATCCTGGTTTGAATAAAAGTTGTTGAATAATGAGCATCCTGAACTAATACTAATAAAGAAAGAAGAAGTGACCCCAGATCATCTCCATCAAACCTTGTGTTGGTTTGATCTTAAACAGTTCTGGAAAATTCAAAATATTCTATTGAAGAGAAAACCAAGCAGCAAACCCCAGTGTTCTCTAATTCTAGAAGTAACAAATAAGTTCAGTACCTGCACACGAAGCTGCATCACTACAAGTCCTTCAGCAGCTAGTTAGCTAGCTGGCTGCACCATTGGAAAAGCTCTGTAATCCTAACATAGTTTGCATTCTATATGAATGTCCTGTGCATCTGTTCAGCCCCTATAACTTTCTTTAATCCTACAAGATCATTTCAGCTCATAGAAAACCCTAAATGCTCTTGGCTTCTCCCCTCTCCCATTATACAAGTAAGGTCAATGTTAGGTCAGGTGGGTCCCTGCCCTAACTTGCAATTAGAGTAATTTATTCTCCTGTCAAGACACTGGGTGGGAGGCCCCCTCAATCACATGGCATTGCACTACATGGCACACACAGAGGTTCCGCTGGGCAGTCCATCCTGTTTCACAGAACAGGCTTTTTACACCCTTCTTTGTCTCCAAGGCCCTGTGGCTATCCCCAAAGCTTCTTATAAATCAGTGTAGACAGATGCTTGTTTGCTGACCCACCAGATTCAAGATGAGACTAACAAATATCTCCATTAACATTTTCTACCTCTTCCGAAGTAGTATCCTCCCATAAAAGTTTTCATGCATTCCAGCACCGGTGAACTGGTCAGTATGAATCAATATGGAACAACTAAAACCAACAGAGACCATCAGAGCACCAAATGCAGCATGTAAGACCTTCTGGCCAAATACAGCCTTACGACAGAAGTAAGCATTTAAGGTCCAAGAAGAGCTATACCAATAGCTGTAAAGCCACACCATTGGAAAAAAAAATAAAGTTAAAAATTAAAAATAAAAAACATCTGAAATTGTATACCTCATTGCTGGGCAGAAAAACATTTATACTGATAAGGGTAGAAATAAATAGCAGCCAGGCCCAGCAGTGATACATGCCATTTCAGATGTTTTCTAAACACGCAGCTAAAACTGTTCACAGCAAAAATACAAGGATTCCTATCTTCAAAAAGCCCCAGAGAGCAGCAGGCCTGGCATCTGGCAATCCACACAACAGTGATTTTGCACCATTCTCTATCCTATGTTGTCCTGCATTTCTTTTCTTTTCTCTTTCTCCACCAGATTTCCACGGGATTTTACTAACCCAGARGATAACTGCACCCAATAAAGAAGACAAATTTAGTTTCCCAAATGATTCAACTGTTCAAAAGTCCAGGAAGAATGTTCATGAAACTACATGCCAAGAGCACTTTCTTCCTTGATTAAGTTTTGCCCTAGAGATTTCCTTCCATAAAGTAATAGGCCAGAAGATCTATTGTGAACTTCTTATATTATATCCTGGTTTTTAAAGTTGCTTTTATAACTGGGGGTGGGGATTTTGTTTTTGATGGTTATATCTTGCCTAAGCAAGTAAAGTGTATTTTATTGCATCATAAGAAATAACTCTGTGGGAGTTCATGTGTTTGCCTGATGCTGAGCTTCACAATACAATAAAGTTTGCAATATGTTGCTTCAAGATTCTACCCTCATTTTTTGTCTAATTCCCTTTTTAGTGTTTGTGCAAAGCATTTTGCTAATCCTTTTGAATTTGGGTAATAATTATCTGACCTAGTGCATTTTGCTCAATTTTTTTTCTTCGGTAAAATTGGAAATTCTGCAGAAAAAATATGAAAATTCTTTATCTAAAACAATCTCTTCAGGCAAGCCATATGGGGCAAAGCAAAATCACAGTATGCCTCRGTAGTTTTAACAGTCATGTTTATCATATGTGCCACTTCTGGCCTCTTACAATAAACACAATCTATAATTAAGTACATTTATTTATTTTTCTCTGCTAAACCAAGATGTGTCATTTCTACCAAGTCTTACTGCCATTTTCATACAGAGAATAGCACTGTTTGAGTGACAGTGCTCATATCAATTTCTTCTCTCAATACCAGTCCAAAGCCTCTTAACACCAAGACTTCACTGCTTGTTTTTGTTTTTATTATGTGTCCACTGCAGGATGCTGGATTAAAAATTATATTGTGTGGCTTGGGAAATGGACATTAACTGAACTGCAGAGCATATATAGTAACTATTCACAGAATTTCTTCTACATATATATATTAAGAACACACAATCAGCAAATCATCTTTCAGGTAGAACAATTTCCATTTCTGTTGTTCTGCTAGTTACCATTTTCACAAGTCATAAAGAAATGCAGAAATTATTAAGAAAGGCACAGGACTTAAATTTTACTTTAAACACAGATTTGAGGGGAACCTTTAAAAACTGTAACTTGGGTCAGATTCTCTGTTTTGGTTTATCATTACATCAGCAATATGGTACCCAGTATTTTATTGCTTCATATCATTTTCATATCATTTCTTTTAATTAGTGAAGGACCATTTACTTCTCTAAAAGAACTGGCAGTGGAAAACAAATTATTTTTGGAATAATTTTGGCAATTAGCTTTATTTTACCTTTAAATGTAAAGCTTTTGATTGCTTTTAATGTAATGTTAGAAAGTTGTTTTCACCAATGTGCCTTTGGAAATTATAGACAGTTCATTGCTTGTCTCAATTTTCACCCTCAGATTTACAAATTTAAACATTTACTTTAACCTAATAGGAATATCTGATGTCAGCATATTCTGTAGTATTAATTGAATGGAAAAATTGTGTTAGATATCACCTTGATATGAACGGTCAAGTCATTTTGCCTACCAAGTCAAGACATTTTCATTTTCAGACTAGTTCAACATCCTTTTCCTCTGGCTGCAGCCTGATTTAAGGCATTTACTACCCTCCTTTACTTACAGCTGAGTATTTCCTGTCTATTATTTACAGTTCCTCTGTAGTGTTAAAAACACCCTTTGCAGTGTTACATGGTAAACTGCATCACTGTCAATAAAATCTGGAAAAAAAAACCCTCTTAAAGCGGACTTACTGTTCAAAGAAATCAAAACAACAAAAAACACAGATCCAGAATTACACTCTAGTCAGTCTGAGGTTTCATGAGCACAGCAAAAAAAAACCTCTTTATCATGGTGCCCAAAGGATCAAAGGACAGGATGTGTGTCCTCACCTACAATAACAACAATAATAATTTATATAATTTACCAGAAGAGAGAAACACCACAGACCTGCATGATGAACTATCCCTAAAACAGAAACACAAATCTAGCCATAGCATAGATTCTTTCTAGACTTGACTTCTGGCCACATAACCAAATGTTTAACATGCAGGCCCTCAAGGTGAAGCATCTCTTTGTAATTCACACCAGCCAGCTCCATGTAAAGTCCTAGAAAGCTAAATGCTGCTCCCCACAAAGTGGTGTCCATGGCAAAATGCCCCACAACATCTCCAGGTAGATGCAGTCAACTCGTCAAAGGCACTCCTGGCAGATGTGTCTGTGAATACACTGGTTCAGTTCTGAAGCACCTCTACACAGAGAATTTACAGCAAATGTGCACCTGAAACATGCATACTCACTCAGCAAACACCATCCTCCCACCATTTGGCATGCTTCTCGATATTCCGCACCTTTCAACACTGCTGTCACTTCTCCAGGCAGTTTACACTTTGCTCTCACTAATACCCACTGAACTGCCAGCACCCAGAATAGCAGTACTGCTCTGCTTAAATGCAGGATGTTTGCCCCACCAGAGATCCACACCTTCATTGTGAGCAACACCTGTCTTCAGAAAAGGGTTGCTAAGAGCACTGTGCCTTATAAAACATCCCTTCCCTCACAAGTAGGCCAACTGTAGAGAAGGCACTAGATCAGGTGGGTCACATCATGTCAAGCACGCTTCCTGGGGCTAAGCACACATGGCATCCTACATGGCAATTCATACACTTGCCTTTCACAGCATAGGGAAAGGAGTTTGCAGCATAGCCTAACACTCAAACTGCAGCGAGGAAGGAGGCGGCAGGTGAGGAGAGAGGAAGAGAATCAGCAAACACACCATACGTTCCAGGGTATCTGACAATGCACTCCCCTGCTTCTATCAGCTCTGCTCTCCACAGACCCTACAAACTCACGCTCATGCAGGCAGATGAAGGGATGAGGGCACTGGGGCAGCTGGGAACACTGCCAGACATCTGTTATCTACATCCCCAAGAATATCAGGAATGCCCTGCATTGCTCAGCCAAACATCTATGCATTTGCACTTCCTGCACCTCTTATTAGGGCAGCACTTACACGAGCAGCAGATGGGAACTTCCTGTCTTGGGGAAGGCTTGTCAGTCTTGTTACCAGCTGAGAGACATAATGATAGAAAAGTGCACCTACACCCCAGACACACTGGAAATTGTGCAGGGCCAACAATCACAAATTTCTACGGTCATGCTCTACAAACTCAACTGTCCCTCTAGTGCAGGCACAACAGCTTCACTGCACACTTTATATAACTCCACACTTGGAAACATCCACACCAAACCTGATACCCAGGACCGTACTAAACACTGGTGAAACTCAGCAATGCACACCCCTCCAGTACATTCCCAGTGGGCCCTTGGTGGGCAAAGCAGCTTAGCTATCACCATTGCAAAATCTGGAGGACAGGCAGCTATGATCAGCTCTAATGCTATGATCAACTCAAACATACCCCTCCACCCCAGCTCACACATATACTTACCCCAAGCAGCATCCACCAAAACTACATTAAAAGGCCACTGCCATACAAATTGACCATGCTACACTCCCCTTTCTGAGACCATGAAGGAATACACAGATCTGCTTCCCATAAACACAACTCCAGGGGCTTCCAGACACCTTCTCAGGCATGGACAGCCCTGCCAGTGTCTCAGCCACCACAGGGCAGGCATACAGTGTTACAGGTTGCTGAACGTGGCAGACTTTGGTGCTCATGGACATTCCTTCTGTTCCAGCTGGACTGATGCTGCAGCATTCCCAGATCCAACCAATGATGAGAATTAGCACCTATTCCCGATAGGTGCACACACACACAGAGTACACACAAAATACATAAAGTGCATACACAGCTGGTCGCACAGATCAACATAGACAGCCCAGCCTGGGGCCATCAGTCGCTGCCCCATGACGCCACGGTGGTGCTGGCTCCAGCCCTGCCACGGCCCTGCCCCTGCCTGGCCATGGGCCCCCCGGCCCCGGCCCATCCCCATGGTGGTGCCCATCGCCCCCCAGCCTTGTGCCCGTGGGGTGGGGGCACGGGCCCTGGCAGCTGGGCCTGGCCCTGCCCCCCCAGCAGCCCCTGAACCCGGCCCTGGGAGCCTCCATCCCCTGTGGCGCCCTGGCAACTGTGTGGCAGAAAGGGAGAACTCTGCTGAAGCGTGACTACTGTACAAGGGAGAGCCACCACAATAAGTGAAGACCCACAAAATGATGTGTTTCCCAAGAGACAGTACTGCAAACAGTGCCAGCTGGGCACCTCACAGAAGCTAGTCCTCAAAGGAGTAGTTATGACCTAGGGTCTCAGAGAGAGGGGGTAGAAGAGATACAGCTAACAGAGGACGTACATAGGTAGGTGCTGCAAATACATGAAAATATGTGCTTCTAGAACTGATGTAAGAAGAGTTCAAGGAATTCAAAGCTGTAATCTTTTTCCTCTAGGCCGGAGTTTTTGAGAGGGATGGGGAAAGGAATCTGAGTTTATCTACTATAAAACTGTGGCTGTGAGAAGCAGGAGATGGTTTCTACGGCTGTGCTTCTGAGGTGTCTATCCCAGCCAGGCACTAGGCGCCACTCTAGAGCAACACTGGTCTCCAGCAGGATGCCCCCGATACACATTATCACATCTCTCTGCTATTCTGTTTTGTCTGTCTTGATGCTCAGTGTGCTCTGAAGCACCGTCCATGGGGAAAGTGATCTTGCCCTGACCATTGGAGCTAGACCAAATGGACTGAAGACCATGCAGCTTTCACATCCTGGAAAAAGAGGCCACAGAACTGGAGCTGGCTGGCAAAGGAATAGAGGAAAGATGTTAGGGTTTAAGTTCAGCTCTGAATCTGAATCTCTGGGGAGTACTATGGGGGAAAGGGAGGATGATGAATGACTTTACCAGGGCATACCTGTGCCACTGTTGTGCCTAAAAGACCCTGGAACTAACTGTTTGGCATACTTTTCTAAACCCAAGACAAAGATTCAGAACTAGATACCAACATTAAGCAATTGAATTCCTTTCTAGGAATGAATTTGGTTTGGGAAAAAAAAGTAGATATTTAAGAGAGCAATTCCTCTGACTTTGTGGGGATCTGGTATGGTTTAAGATGCATTAGTGTTTCAGGGCATTTCATTTTGTCTGTGAAACCCCCAATACTTACTTCCACCCATACAGCTATGTCCTCGGCCAGAGCTTCTGAGATGACTTCCTATTCTCTTACAAAAGCAGATATTACAAAAATATSCCTTAAAAAGAACACAAACAGTCCAAGCCCCTAGTATAGGTATCTAGCCCTCAGTGCTCCCCTGATAAGAACACTTCTTGAAGACATCTATCAGACATGCTGTCCTGGAAAAAGCTAGGGGAGAATTTCTTCTGAAAGACCTTTGAATTGTGAATGTAGCACCTGGAAACTAGCTGACAAAGTCACTGCTTATCCTGGGAGACATACCTGATTATATCTGAAGGGTATAGTGAGATGACAAAAATAAACTATAATCCTTAAAGTATTAAGGTACACAAGAACAAGCTATTCTAATATGTTCTTTCCTCTCTATATGAGAAATATGTCCCTGCCAGGCTTGCAGAAATTCATCAGTGAAAATGACCTAATCTTTCCCACTTCGCGTCTAGTTTACCATCAAGGCCATCTGGACCCATACTGAGTACTTGCATAAGGAATATCATCATATACATGTCTGGGAGAGCAGCCCAAAGATAAATCCCACTGATTCTTGCATTTGATTGTCAAATTCAACCATCTGGAATAAAATCACTGTCATCACATATACTGTTGTGCCAAATCCACATCCCCTCTCTTCAGCTTTGATGCTGTGATCCAGGTATGCTGCTGACATGTCTGTATTTAAGAAGTTTGAATTGATCTGCTAAAGTGTATGCCTAGTGCTGTTTGAGTAAATGCCATAAGCTGTCTGAGGCACTGAGAGATGATATGTCCTTGCAGATATCTTAATACTGTCAACCTGAATTTGAGAAGAACCATTTTTAACTAACTTCTTCTTGTACTGGTCCCTTCTAGAGCACAGAAAACCTTTTCTTCAGCTCCACACATTACTCAGTTCAGTGACAAACTAGGTACATGGATCACCATGTAATACCCACTTTTCAGGGCCTCACAGTCCAGTACTAGGGAACACGCACAGTATTGTTTGATTTGTCCTTGCCTGCACCTTTGGTGGAGACATTTACTGGTGGATCTATCAGGCATGGTGGCTTTGGCAGGCTCTTCCATGAGATGGAAAGCCATTCATCTGTGCCTGATATAAGCAGTTTATTTCTGCCTGTGCAAACTAGCCCTGCTATAGAAGGCTAGTTTTCCCTTGAGGTTGGAGGAAGGGCTTTGCCTCTTAAGGGAAATATAGACAGATGTCATGAGGAATTTGAGTGTATACTGAAATGGGTCAGAAGTGTAACTTGCTTTGAATGGGAGTTGGGATATTAACTTGTTGAAAATGCTATTTTCACAAGGGTGTATATCTGCAGGGTCTCCAGTGAATAAATGAGGAAGTTAAGTTCAGCATTTCAGAGAAAGTGTCTTATGAACAATGATAGCTACTTCAAGAAATGCAGACAGACTAATTATCTGTCACCGCGCTCTTGCTCGGTCTCATGGTGCCACCGGGGGTGCACTGCAGCTTCCCGCTGCAGGGCCACAAAGCACAGACCTCAATGTGAGAGATGCTAAAATGGCGTTTATTGTRAGCTGCRCTCAAGCTTATATACAGTTGCATTTCGCCCCCACCMCTAGKCTGCGCGTCACACCRYGTGATCTTCCGCTACGCCTACTCTACCGCTTCTCATGCAAATATCTTTGTCTACGCAGTTTCCCAAGATCCCTCACATCTCCCCCCCTTTTTAGAACCTCTCTTCCTGTACCATTAATTGATATACTCTGCGCTCATGTCTATCAAGCAGTTRAGCCCGTACATGCCGTAAGCAATAACTCAGAATTRGCAAGCCGCAGCATATCGCTATSACTACTGTGAGTGCTACCAAGCCCAGYGTTATAAGCCATTTCCAATCAAACCATGACAAGATCCACGCCCCTGTGTTGACCTGTTCCCCGTCAGGAAGGGTCTGAYGCAGCTCCCGTTTTTCCCTGTGGCCAGTGAACAGCCCGAGCACTGTGAGTGTGCCAAAGGTGCAGAGGCCATACTCTTCCTCTGCTCTAAGGCATTTGTAAGTTAGATTGCCACAAGCGAGCACCATCGGGTGCTGCAGGCAAATCTCCCCGGCCTGAATTTCTACCCACTCCACGGAGAAATTGGTTGGCAGCCCRCTGCTATTGAAGTTTGCGCCTAATGTTGCATTGTCCCCAACTACCTTAGCCTCCAGGGTCAGGTTGGAGTCGACGAGATGGCCGGCATAGTACTGGTGTTAACCCATAGTGGCCAGAACACCAGGCACGCTGGGGTCTCTGCCGGCCCCGCCTCGGGGTTGAGCGGGATGCAGTAGTGTGCTGCTCCGTGAGCCTGTGCCCACCTCCTCCAGTATGACTCTGCGGCCCCCGGAATAATGAAGCCGGCGATAAACATCAATCCAATCAGGCAGCAGCATCCCCGTCTGGCATTGCCCTGTTCAGGATGGAATCTCACCCAGAATGATTAGTTACGCCCCAGTCCCTTCCGTCCGCGCATTTAAGTCAGGTCTTATGCATTTCATTGGAACCTATCTTCTCTGCTCTCCTCCTTAATTGGCGATCTCACTCGAACTTTCCTTTCTCCTTTTAAGGTTGTACTCTGGTCTCTCTGCTCCGATTGGCCGTTACCCTTCCTCCTTCGCTGCACTGCCTGACTCTCCCYGCCTACAGCACCCTCCTCTACTGGGGCCCACGGCAGCAGGGTCTTATCTTCCTCACTAAGTGCCTTCCTCAAGGGTGCGCCGGGCACGCAATCATCCGGGTCGGTCTCCCGGTCCCCCAGGCCACCTTCGGCTCGTGCGAGATCTTGCCAGGGGTACACCGGGGGCGGTTCCTGGTGGTGCACCGGTAGGATCACTGGGGCCTCCCCGCCCCCGCTCTCCCGTTCTTCCTGCCCCGACTCCCCCGGCTCTTCCACCCCCCCATCGCTAGACTTCTCCTCCGTTTGCGTCTCAGCCTCCTCCTGGTGAAACAACATGTCGCAGGCGGCCTTCCAAGTCTCCCGTTCTTCCCGCGACCGCTTCAGGAGACGGAGTATAATTCCCCACGTSTTGAGATCTTTGGCCGTGTTTGTGGACATAGCTCGCTCCGCCAGCACCGTAGTGCATCGCGGCCAGAATTCCGGCTGCAAGCAGTCCCCCGGCCTATYTATGGCTCCTTCTTTCTGGAGCCGTTCTACACATTGTGTAATACCCTTCGGCTTCACAGAAGCTCCCCATTCCTTAGCTAGTAACGCGACTACCTTCGTTAAGGCCTTCATGACGTCCGGACTCTCAACTACTGCCCGCTGCTCGCCGTTGCAGCCGCCGCTCTCCCTCTGGAGACAGCCCGCACTCCCCGGGTCTCACGGCGAGACGTGTTGGTCCTGCCAGATCACGTCGGGGTCACCACTTGTCGCCGCGCTCTAGCTCGGTCTCATGGTGCCACCGGGGGTGCACTGCAGCTTCCCGCYGCAGGGCCACAAAGCACAGACCTCAATGTGAGAGATGCTAAAATGGCGTTTATTGTGAGCTGCGCTCAAGCTTATATACAGTTGCATTTCGCCCCCACCCCTAGTCTGCGCGTCACACCGCGTGATCTTCCGCTACGCCTACTCTACCGCTTCTCATGCAAATATCTTTGTCTACGCAGTTTCCCAAGATCCCTCACAATTATCAACACATATATAATCATGAATCTCACTCTGACTGTCTGTGAAGTCTTACTACCTGAAAATAAGAAGAAAAATCAGGCCAAGAAAGTTTGTGATGGGAATATGCCCATAATGGTTTCAGTCCTGATATTCGTTTATTTCTTCTTTCCGATACACCGTGTCCAATTCTGGGCTCCCCAGTACAAGAGAGACATGGAGCTACTGGAGTGAGTCCAACAGAAGACTACTAAGGTGATTAGGAGACTGGAGCATCTCTCCTATGAGGAAAGGCTGAGAGAGCTGGGCCTTCTCATCCTGGAGAAAAGAAAACTGAGGGGGGATCTTATTAATGTATACAAATATCTAAAGGGAAGGTATAGAGAAGATGAGCCAGGCTCTTTTCAGCGGTGCCCAGTGACAGGACAAAAGGCAATGGGCACAAACTGAAACACAGGCAGTTCCGTCTGAATATGAGGAAAAACTTCTTTGCTGTGAGGGTGACAGAGCACTGGCACAGGTTGCCCAGAGAGGTTGTGGAGTCTCCTTCCTTGGAGGTATTCAAAARCCATATGGACACAATCCTGTGCAACATACTGTAGGTGACCCTGCTTGAGTAGGGAAGTTGGACTAGATGATCTGCAGAGGTCCCTTCCAACCTCAATCATTCTGTGATTCTGTGATTCTGTGTAATATTGAAAAGTCTGATGGGCAGTAGTGTGCCATTCCTTCTCCTGAAATAACATGGGTCTCCTTAATGTAAGGAACTAGACGTTAGATTAATCAATAAACAAGGATCTCAGTCTTTACATTCCAGTCTTGGTTAACATACACAAGGTACAACGCATTCTTCATGTGCTCAGCAATACTGCCGAGAGATACTTTTTGCAGTGTTTTTTCACCCCATGTTGAAGAGTGCAGAAACTTCTTTCTGTATTGTCTAGAGGTCATGGAAATTTCCCCCAGTCTTTCTGACCAATCAGAGAAACACTTTTATCTGGCAAATATACCTATGTCTTTCCAGATAGAGCCTGAAAATGTCTGGTTCCCCATATGAGCGATCAATAAAACAGGTTTTCATTCAAAGGAGAAGGTGTGCAAAGAATACTCCTCTTTGTGAGAAGGCCTTTTCTTTCACCTGTTTAATAGAGGTTATTCCTTCTAACCATACAGAATGTCTGTTTGTCTTATGGACCTTCCTATGTCTTGAAAAATAGGGGAATAGTGTGAGCTTCCAATGTTTTTGCTAAAAGGACTTGTTAGTGGAGTATATGCTTTGGCAG
>NW_020450934.1:363151-457675 GCF_003343035.1 Apteryx rowi | reverse complement strand
GGAAAAAAAAAAAAAAGAAAGAAAAGAAAAACAGATTGAGAATTGTTTCCCTACAGGCTCCTTTCAGTCATGAGTGCATATAAGCAGGATAAAGGCCTAGCTGCCTTATATACTTTTTTAATATGTAAATATGCCCTGCCATCTGCCCTGGAAAGCTAAAACATGACTAAATTCAGGTACCCATTTAATCAAAATGCCTTTCAAAACTTTGGATATGTACTTCTAGCCTGATAACCAAACCTTAAAAACCATTAAGTTTAATGTAATGCAAAAAAAAAGAAAAAAGAAAAAAAAAGCTACATATATATGATTTAAAATGTTTTACATCTCCTCTGTAGTTAGCACAGAATATTTTCATATATAATTGTTATATAAATTTAATTAAATCCTGGAGGTAATGTGACTGAATGCATTTTCAGGGAGATTAAGCACGGAGAGATTCCTGACCCTCTATTATTTTAAGACATTTATCAGTGACCTAAAAAAATTTAATGCTATAGACAATATTTTAAAGATGACAAAGATCATGGAACTGGTTAAATAATGAAGAATCATTGCTTCAGGGAGATGTGAATCACTTGGTAAGCTAGAACATGAAAAATACTCATTTCATAACTAATAATGTAAGTTGTGCTTACAGAGATTTCAGACTATATTAGGAAAGACTGAAGAACTAGTGGGTAGTCAGCGAAATAGGAGTTCCCAATGTCACAACTGAAATAGGTAATTAGTGAGAATATTAAGTAGGAACAAAGAGGTTCCTGATACAGAGATCCAGTTACTGCTGTCTATATATTGAGAAGAATGCTAAAACACTGGAGAGAGTTTTTAAAAAAAATGAAGCCACTGAAATTAATGTAGTTTAAAAAAATCATAGACTCTCATGAAAATTTTTGTCTTTTCAGAACAACCAAGAGAACTTGAAAGAGTGGTTTGATCATACCCTTTAAGTATTTGTATGGCTATATGGAAAGGGTAGGTGCACTTGAAAAGCCTTTGCAGGGATTTTTGTTGTAGCAAATGAGAAAGCTGTATATTCACTGGATAGCTGCCTGGATATGCTGACTGCATCTATACTGGTAAATTAAAGTCCAGGTAGGGCAGGAAGAGTCTAAAAGGCAATGGCAACCCTCTGACACTGAGCTGTGCTTCCTGAAGGAGATGCGCTGGCATCTGTGGCACCATTGACAGCATCATCTCTTTGAAGATTTGCAGCATTCCATTACCTAGAATGAACTGGGTTATTTTGATTGATTGGTTTTCTTCCCTCCTAAGGGCACAAACTAGTATAAATAAGAATTAATTTGGGGAAGCCCTGTGACTTACATTACCAATGTCATTATTGCGTCTACGTAACTTCCTTCCATCGACATAAAGTACAAAATACAATAATAGAAGCTGGAGCAGTGTGGGTACACTTTCTGTGACATGAGAATGGGTGTCCAGAGAACTGCATGTGAAAACAAAACCCTCTGTTATCACTTTCACTTAAAGGTATCAGTTTTTGCAGGCTACTGTGTTGGTAGAACAGATTTAGGATTATGTCTGTTATTAGGTAGCAGAACTACCCAGGACATGTAGTACAAGCTTGGAGAGAGATGATGGGCCCACAAGATGTATCAGTGTCTCTCAGTGATGCAAACACTAGAAAAAGTAAGATCACTTCTGCATGTGAGCTCTTATATTGCTGATGGCACAACAAATGCTGACATATCTGCAACACCTGTGTAAAGCAGCAAAAAAGGAGAGCATGATTCTTTTTAAAGAGATTATGGTTGTAGAAGCAAAGGCTTATGGGGTAGCTTTCTGTAACTAAGTTTTAAACCTCTTGTATAGACAGATGTGCAACATCAGGCCAGACTATATTAAACCAGAATAAAAACGCTAATCTAAAAATATTGCAGATGTGAGAAGCGGCAGCAGTGAACACTTCAGGCTACTAATACATACTGACTGCTGTGAAGTGCCAGTGAAGGTAGAAACAGCCTCAGGTCTTGGTCTGAAATAGTGCAAATTAGTGGCAATAATGTATTCTTTTTTTACGTTTGATACTGAAATTTTCACGTACCTGTCAGACATTACAGTATTCATGTATTCTGTAGACTGTACTTGTATATTTGGTGAATGTTTGCACATTAATAACTAATGTATAGAAAGTAAGGTGGGAGTTTAAAGAGAGCGGGTGTTGCTGGCTAAGTATGGTGACAGTAGGAACACGAGATTAAAAGTAGAACAGCTCACCAGATTTTATCCTAAACTAATAACTTCTAATTGGCTTTTCTTCTACCAACATTTAAAGTATTAACAGAATGTACACGTTTCTGGTTGTCTCACTTCTCAGTTATTGTAAAATAAAGGGATCCAAACTAAAAGTTTGACTTTAAGTGGTCCATATTTCAATATTTTAAAATATCCTTTTCAAAAAATATGGTTTCAAATGCTTAGATATTCAATAATTCACTTTTTCACAAGTTTCCAAGTAAGAGATTTTTCTCCTACTTCAAAGCTGAACATCTAAAGAAGTGAAAGATTGTTTTGATGAAGGAATGATTTCTGTGCTAATCCCAAACTAATTAGGAATGAAATATGGTAGTTCTTCATGGTGAAGTGCTTTTTGCTTCACTGGCTGAAGTCCTCTTGGCTGTTAAACAGGGACTTACCAGGCATATTTCCTGTTTGCATTTGACCACCCGAACTTCAAACCCAATTGCTAAAATCCATAACCGATTCCAAGTCAATAATAAATTTTACATTTTCCCCTTACCATGACTGCTCATAAAGACTTTCAGCTCTTACTGTTAATATCTTATTTATTGACTTAACCACTCATTAGCATTTCTCTAGTAATAGAAAAGTGGCTCTAAAACGCTGCATTTTAACACCCTGATCCTTGACCAAATATGGCTATAACCGAGAATTATGGCATAACTCAGCATTGCTTAGGTGGTGACTTAATATGGGTGAAATGCTAAAGAAACAAATGGTCAATGCCTCTTCACTTTGATAAGTGCTTTGATGAAAAACTCAGAGAAAAAAATATGAGTGGGTGTATTTGTGCTGTACAAAGCAAATGAACTGAACCCATAGCGCAAAAGAAACTTTTCTTCCCAAACAACAAAGGCTATCTGTGCATCTGCAGTTTGAGATTAAAGTAATACAAGGACAATAGCACTTTCACTGGTAGAGCTCTTTCCTCATTATAGCTTGGTTCCACAATACTTCATTTATCAGGAGTGTATTATGGGAGAGATTTTAAAAATATCCAAGTGATAGATATTCCTTTTCCTGTTGTGTTTAGAATAAATGGCTTACTGTAATACTGGAAATTACAGAATTGCTTCAAAACTTCTGGGAAAATGAAGCATACTAAGCCCTTTAAAATTTTATCTATTTCTTATGCCTCCTTTTTTCCCAGATTTTTATTAAAAGACTAAGGAGCTTTCAAATATTATTGGCCATATTTTTCTAACACATTTGAGGTATAAAAATGAAAAATGCACATTTTCTCCAATGCTGGACTGTTTTCCAGACCTCCAGAATTTGTCTGGTATCACAGTTCTTTTTTCTGGAATAGTATGTCTACAGCTTTATTTGTTGAACACAAGTATTTACAGGCAGAGACTCATAAATTATACATCATGATCTGTTATGTTTACAAATGACTGGTGATTAAATGTTGAGCAAATGATCCTACAAACAACCTCCTCCTTGAAAATGGAGGGTAAGAAATTATGCTCAAAAAAAAATAAGACAAGAGATTTCAAGTTCCAAAAGCTAATGCTGATCACAGAATCACAGAATAGCTGAGGTTTAAGGGGATCCCCGCAGATCATCTGGTCCAACCCCTCTGCTCAAAGCAGGGTCAGCTAGAGCAGGTGGCTTAAGGCCATGTCCAGTCAGGTTTTAAATACTTCCAAGGATGGAGACTTCACAACCCCTCTGGGCAACCTCTTCCAGTATTCAACCATGTCACAGTGAAGAAGTGTTTTCTGATGTTTAGATAAAATGTCCTGTGATTCTTGTGACCATTGCCTCCTGTCCTGTCACTGGTCACCACTGAGAACAGTCTGGCTCTGCTTCCTTTACTCACTCCAGTCAGGTATTTATAAACATTGTCCCCCTGAGCCTTGTTTTCTCCAGACTGAAAAGTCCTGGCTCTCTCAGCCTCTCCTTGCGTGACAGATGCTCCAATCTCTTAATCACATTTGTGGCCCTTCACTGAACTCACTCCAATAGCTCCATGTCTCTCTTTGTCCTGGGGAGCCCAGAACTGGACCTAGCACTCCAGATGCGGCCTCACCAGGGCTGAGTAGAGGGGGAAGATCACTTCCCTCAACCTGCTGGCAACACTCTTCCTAATGCACCCCATTGGCCTTCTTGGCCACAAGGGCACGTTGCTGGCTCATGTCCAAATTGCTGTCCACCAGGACCCTCAAATCTGGGGACCCTGAGATCTGGGCACCAATGTACTCCTCAAGATGGCCAAGCCRTGGAAGAGCTCCAGATCTCACATGTGAAGTATGGCCGTAATACTCTTTGCTTTCTTGTAAGAAAGCTTTACAGTTTGTGCAACATGTGTAGTTAATAAGAGATAGTCATTTGGAAGTTTATAGCACTGCGAGGAAAAATGCTAAATAACTCTGCCTAGTGTCATCACCTAACATACTCCCACTGCTATACACCTACAGGAAAAAAAGGGTTGTAAGTTTCTTGTAAATAAAGTGCTGTGGAAAATTGAAATCACTAGTTTTTCTCAAAATATGAAAAGTTAATTATCTCTTGGACTGAAGTCCAAAACAATTTGTTTTCTCTTTACTTCAAAAAGAAAAGAAGAAATACTATCCATGGGTAGTAGAATCAGTCTGACACACAATGAAAGCAGTTATAAAACCTGCATGTATCAGACTATGTAAAGTGCATACAAACAGAAATATCTTTGGCTTATCCAAGAGTTTACTTTGTTCATGTAATTGTGTAATTATCCCTTAAACTATAAACATTTTCATCGTTAAAACTATTGAATATCACTTCAACATACTCTTTTGTTTCTCTGTACTATAGCATGTCAATCAGAAGCCATAGGAACTCATTAGATCTAATTCTATGTAAGAACAGAATCCATACTTGTACAATTATGACTTTTACAATAATCTAAAGGACTGAGTTCTAATTAGAGTGTTAGTGTATACATTGAAAAAAAGAGAAATATTATACCCCTCCTTTGCTCCCTCCCTTCACCCCTCATCCACATTCATCCAGAGGCTTGGGGAAGAGGTGCCTATCTATTCCTAATCAGCTGGAGAAGACAGGTCCTTCTCATACTGTCAAACCTTATCCAAGAGTGGGTGTCATCTGAGTGTTATTCCTTCCCTTTTCCTTCAAAGAGAAGAGGTTATTCAGCTTTATTTTTATGAAAATGTTTTGACTCTGTGCCAAGGAAAAGCTCTCTGCTTTTCCTTTTCTTTCCACTGGGCGGAATTAAATATAGACCAGATGGAGTTTAACTGTCCTTTTGCTCTGTGAATTCATAGTTTGGATAAGAAGAAGCAGAAGGAAAATAATAAGCCTATCTCCTTCGAGAGATTATTCTATTACTTTTCTGGACATTGTCATTCTGGAGAGAAGTATAAAACAATTGGTTTCCAGAGATAACAGTGTGCCAGAAGATATGTCTAGAATCTTTGCCTCTAAGAAGGGAAGAGATGAAGTCTGCACTTTTAGGTATTCCTCTCTTTATAACTCTTACCAAGTTTTGTTGGTTTGTCACATCATGTCACATCATTTGAGTGATTCTTGAATCTTTTTTTCAGTTTAGAATAAAAAAAAAATAGAGGTGTCATAATGCTACATTGCCTCTTGCAGCAATCAGTGCTATTCTCTAATTGAAAAACTAAAAAATTAAGACTGTGTAGGGCAGGTGAGAAAGGTCCTGAGTGTGTGTATTTTCTCTGTTTAGAAACCAAATATCTGTAAATAAAGATTTTATCGGGTCAGGAGAGGAGGGGACAAGACAGGGAAGGCTGCATATACAACTGGTAAGCTACCAAGAAGGATATAAACWTTCTTATCTCAACACTATGTACATTTTGAGAAACATTATTCTTCACACATATTTCTTCTATTGTTAATAGCACATAGACAAACATAAGTAGGATATCTACACACATACTTCAGCAACGATAAATACCTTTCTTGTCCTACTGAACAGTAGCGTAGTTATATCTTGGATTTCCTGCAACCATTTTAAATGCATCCAGGATGTAAGTAGGCCTCCATCTCAGAGAATATAATGTCTTTTCAGACTTCTCTCTCCTACTTTCCTGTTCATGTGACATTTTAAAACTCATTACTTTCAGGAGAACACTGAATAAGAACAAGGGTTTTTAACATCTAGTGTTCAATAGCTCTCAAAAAGTAGTATATATATTGATTGTGTGCCTCTGTGAGGAGAGAGAAATTTGTAACTTTTTTTCTTTTCTTTTTTCCTCCACTTTTACAGTGTGAGATTGGACAGAATTATAGTCGGGTTATTCCAAATATATGCATTCATACCTTAGAACACTGTATAGATCATAGCAGAGAAATATTCAAGAACTATACAGAGAATTTCCTTCAGTACGATTTTATAATTAAAAGTAAACCCATCTGAATGCTGATAATTAAATAGCATTGTTAAACATATTCTTTTGCAAATAATGGCAAACAGGAAATCAATGTCTGTAAAGGTGAAACTCATAGTTTGAAAAAAAATAAAAATAAAAAGGACAATGGAGCTTGATACCAAACAATATGGTGCACATTTAGACAAGCTTGTTTTCTGAATACATTCTGTAGTTATAATTCTGAAGAGAAACTGTAGACTGACTGAAGGCTAAATTGTTTTAAACAGTGAGAGAAGGCTTAGGTTCTAAAAAGAGACAAGAAAGAGAATAATGCAGAGGAGATACAATGATACAATGCACTGCTACTGTACAGCATCAAAAACATTTCTGAAACATTTCTGTTGTCATAGTGCCATAAATAGTTTCTTTACACTCTTTTTCAAAGATAGTCATGTGCCCTTTGGTATTAGAAAGATCTCAGCCAAAGGATTGGCTTCTTTAAAAAAAAGTTTGTTTTTTGAGAGAGTACATTAAATTATGAATTCTTTCATTGACTAAATCTTCCTTCAGTAGTAATTGGATGTTAAGTTCTTGCCGTCATAGGAAACAGATGGTTAAGCTCTATGCTCTAAAACAATTCAGAATAAATATAGCTAATACTACAGCTATGTCTATGTGCTTTTGTGAACTCTCACACTCTTCCTTATTTCTAAAATAATAAGTTTCTTCTTGTATGCAGTGTCAAACTGTACTGAGAAAGCAGAAAGAAATGGCTGATGGGATTCCTCGATCCCACTTGACCCATGGAAGTTATCTTTTAGGATGGAGATAATATTTCTCAAAATACATCAGGGAAAAGAAAAAAAAAATCAAAATAACAAAGCATGTCCTTTTCTCCAACAGTACATTATGAAAGAGTGATATGCTGGCTGCTGTAAAGACCTGAATCTCTGTTGTTCTCCTATTCTTCAGTGAATTTCAAGTGCATTTGAGAATCTTTGTCTTCTAGGGAAATGAGGTCCCAAGACTGCTAGAAGAGCCAGTCTGCTTAAAGTACAGCTTCTGGTCCCATGAGAAAATTCTGTCAAGATCAATGGATGATTCATCAATAGATATATGTAGACCTAACTTCTTGCACATAGCCAGAGCATACCATTTAGGAAATTCATAGTTATATATAAAAATAATGAAAACTGTTGTTCCTACACATGTGATGCCTAGCACCTTAATAGCAGTTTGTGGGTTTTTGCCGACTACAACAAAATGTTTCTACTCCTGAAACTTTTCCTACACTTCTTCCCACACTATAAATTTAAAGCCATAAAATTAAGATGCAGTTGTCTGGAACAGGGAGAAAAGCTGATTATTTTATAGCCTTGCACAGTGAGCAATTTATATTTTAAAAGGACAAAGGACTCCATCAGTGTGGAGTGTCAGTGCTCCAAAGTACATCATCTTACCGTAAACCACAGAAGTTTTGAAAGATTTTTTCTATGTGAAAAACAGTTACTACAGAAGTGTGCTTAGCACTAGTGCAGTGGTAATCCTAATAATGCTGTTATTAATGAGATCTTTACAATTATATAGTACTATGATCATGGTCAGAGGAGCTTTCATTACAACTTACGATTAATATAGCATATAACTAGCATAAACTGTCATATTACTCATGAGAAAATAAGGGTTCTGGAATTGTTTACTACAGTTCTTGCATCAATATTTCAAATAATACCTTTCAGCCCTTCATATCATTTTCACTGAAGATTTTCTCTTGTTAACCATGAAATATACTTAAAAAAAATCTTCATACAATCTTAGTTTTCTTTTTTGTATTCAGTTAAGTAATTAAGGACTAAAACCTTCTAAACAGAATTTTACTAGGAGAAACAGCTCAATAAAGCTTAAAACAAAACAAAACAAAAAACCACTCCAAAATAGAAGTAGTTTTAAACAGCAGCCCTCTCTCAACAACACTCCTATAACACATTTCATTCCGAAGCCCTAAAGCAAGTCTTTCATAACCTCAGTTTTGTACTACAGCTACAACAACAACCAACAACAACAACCACCAMCAACAACAAAAACCAACAACAACCAACAACCAACAACCAACCGACAACCTATAAATTCACAGGTTAACTGAGGCTTCTAGTTAATCTACCTTCAATTAGAACAACAGGGTGTTTTATAAAGCTCAACTGCTTCATCAGGCCTGGTAGCTGGTTATGCTATTATTTTGAGTAATGTTGCTGCTTAAGGAAAAGAAAAAGGTTATTAAAGATTGGGGGGGGGAGGAGCTCTACATTTTCAGGTCACCTCTTCATAAATAATAAAACATCATTTTTATTATATTAATCAATTAATGTTAATATTCTGTAATATTAATATTCTCTTCAAATAAAGTAAATCATATAAAGTGACTGGCATTAAATTTGGGATAAATTTAATATAAGCCATTTACCACAAAGACTGAACAAGTAAAGTTTAGTGTCTTTGCTAATGGAAAAAAGTATTTTCTTTAACAGTTTTGCAGCACAAGAGAAAAGCCATTTTGGCAATGAACTGATAATCTTCAGCAATATTAATCTCAGTAGATGCCAAAGGAAAGGGATACATGCCTTGAGAAATCCAAAAGGAAAGCAGAAAGAATTACATCTACAGAATAATTAATAATTGTATATCTTTGATTTCTGCCTGCTTGAGAGCTGTGAAGAATGAAAATCCACCATTTATTAGTAGCATTTTGTACAGATAAGAGCCTGTAGCTCTTCTTGCTCTTCAGTGCCTAGATTATACAACACAGGATTTTTTTTTCTTTTTAATAAAGGTCTACTGAGTATATAACAAGAGTCCTGAGAAAATGATAAATCTAAGCAGTCAGCAGAACATTGTCTGCTTACATGTTCTTACATTGACTTCAAGGTACTCTGCGGTGTTCCAGTTGCCAGTATCCCGCCTAGTATTCCAAAACAATGAATTATTGAGTTATTATTCTTTTTCTGTGGTTCCAAAATAAGATATAATGTTTGATATTTCTGTCTCTATTTTGACTATAGGTTAGAATAAAGCAGACAAGAAAGTGTGTATTTAAAGACACTGTTTAGATGAGATGTGAATGTTACTATGTTGAGTTGAGAGAACCTCAGCAGAAATGCCCAGATATGAGACCACTCTAGAAAAACATTTAGCTAAAAGCTTATTATCTGCTGGTGTTATATTATGCCACTGGAACTGCTAAGATCCATCTATCTGTAGGGCTTGTAATTTGGATTTGCTTTATTTTTTAGTCTGTCTAAGACAGATTACTAAATATTGAATAAATAAATGAATAACATGCAAATAAATAAATAAATAACATGCAAAGAACAAACATTAAAACAAGGCTTAGGACGGATAGGATTGACTTTTGGAAATATTTATTTTCCCCCGGTTGGTATCAAATTCTATTCTGCTTTAATACATGCAAAAGTGCAAACTCCTTTCCAGTTGACTGATTTCACAAATAATTGCTGTGAAATTTCACAAAATCATAACAAAGTAGCTAGCTATTGTAATTCATTTACTAAGGAATGGAATTCTTTGAAGTGAATATATAACCACTGAAAAAATTAACTCATTAGCTGAATTTCACTTCCCAAACAAGAGAAAGTGCCAACTTTTCAATTATGTCCAAAAGTTTTCTTCTGGTACTACTTAGAAAAAAAAAGGGGGAGGGGGGAAGAAAAAGAAAAGATTCACATGCAAAGCAAATTGTTTAATTTCCTTTCACTTCTCTTGGTATAAATCTGAAGAGTATCCATTGTAATTAATAGATCTGTACAAATGGAAAATTAGAATGAATGCTCAAGTAGGCTTTCTGTGCTGTTGGACTGCAGATGTGTTTTAGAACTTGTTTCTACTCTTGTTTACATTTTTATGTGCAGTGAATCACAGGCTGTGTTAAGCCCTTTCCAAGTTTTGGGGACCTATCTTTTAGGTTAGTGGTCCTATAGCAGCCGTACTTTACAACATTTGAAGGAAGGGGAGGAAAAGAAAGTGGTGGGATTACTGATAATCAACAGAGGTATGTTTTAGGATCTAAACAAAAATGAAAGAGCCTCTGAACAGTGATCTATAATTTGAGTATATAACAATCTTAGAAGAATGTCTATTGAGGTATAAATTAGCACAGAGGAAAAGAAGACCAGTAATCAGCAATTTTAGGGGTAGTTTACCCAGAGCTTTTCCATGAACAAAAGTCAGTTTCCAGTCTGTCATCTTACTTGCTGAAGTAAATTCTTTCACAGGGCATCAAACATGGTACATGTAGTGCTGACATGGATAGAAAATGAAAACAGTATATTGTTCCCATTATTGGTAATGTAAAAGAAAGAAAAATGATTACAGAGCAATGAAATAACAGAAAATATCTTAAATATGTGTAAATTGCTGAATACTTAAAAGAAAGATATTTGTCAATTCTATAGCTTATTTTTGACTATTCTTCATGCTGTTCAACTCAGCACAATAATTTTGCATTTTTTTTGCTATATTCACCCAGATATCATTTTCAGACAGTATTTTTCACCTTTTATCTTGTTTTTTTTGGTAAACAGCTCTGTAAATATTAATGAGAGTTATTTATTGTTTTTTTCTTTTACTTTCTTTTAATTGTCTGTAAGACTTGACATCATTATTTGTAGGAGCTGTATTAATACAGCTTGTTGTAGCTGCCAAATTCTGTGTGAAGATCCATAACTTGAAATGTTTGTCTAAGTATTTGCCAATCAAGTCTGAATGACAAGTAAAAATCTAGTGCTCTTTTATTTTTTTTACGATATTAAAATGCAGTTGAGTAAATCTATTCCTTACAAATATTTCTTCAGAGTCTAGACATTCCAATATTTTAGAGACTTAATAATAGGTTGACTGTGCTGAGATATTCTTACAGGAATCTGTGTCTCTTTGTTTGCATGTACATTTTTGGTCAAGTTCTAGTAGCATTTGGCAGATGATGGAAAAACCTCATTTCCATAACATCAATAATGTTTTTATTTTAAATTAATAATTTTAAAGTCCTTCAATAATGTCAGTTAGGTGGCATTTTAAAATCAGAACATTAATAATTTACTTTGCACTAAAAATCCTTTATACTATTTTACATTTGTGAATTATTGCACAAAGTCTAAATAGCATTAATACATAGATAAATACACCAGAATTTTTCATTTCAGCAAGAAAAATTTGCAATTCTATTTCTGTTTGGGCCGGCAATGGTTTTTTTTCAGTAAAATAATATTATCTGGTGACTTGGTGAATAACACAGAAATAAAGAAATAGCACAGAATTAGAAGAGGATAGCTTTGTACATTCTCATGGTATTGTTTTGTGAGAAATACCTCCCACTATGTGAACCAAATAATATTGACATGTGAATAATAGCTTAAATGTTGCAAAAACTGCTGTTTTTGTTTATAAAGTGTAAAAATACATGTTTTATATATATATATATATATTTAGTCTCTCAGCATGTTTTTTATGAGATGAAATCAACAATCCTCGTGCTCAAGTTAGTAGTCATTTCTCTATAGACCGACAGAAAAATTTCCGCCCACCACTGCTGGTGCGCAAATCACAGCTGGAGAATTTCTACTCATATTTATAACAAGAAGAAAAAAAAATGGGAAGAAAGTCACTTTGGAAGCACAACAAGAATGAGGGCGTTTGACCACAAGTACTTTAAATACATCTGGATTTTCTTCTGAAGTGGTAATTTTCTGGAGAAAGTTCAAAAGGTCTTCCTGTTTTTTTTGTAATACCCTCTATTAAAGACCTTGTTTTATCAAAATGCAATTTGCAGTACAACTGAAAGTGAGAGGAGGAGTAGATTAAATGAATGTACTTGCTCTAAATAGAAACAATGGTGATAATGAATTCTGTTCATGATCGTTTTCCAATACAGATTCATTAATACAAGTAACAAATGACAAAAAATAACATCTGAAAATCTCAATGACATGTAGAATTTGTTCCATGAAAGCTTTGTTCCTCTATCTTCCCTGTTATCAATGACATGTAAATTCTGTTTTTTCCTAGCAGCAAGATAAACATTTCTGTTATTCGTTGACTCTCTCTCCATTTGAAATGATGAGCTGCTCATTATATGCCCGTAAGATAGATAAATCAAAGGAGGAGATGATGCCAAAGGAAAATAAAGAGATTCCCAAATAAAGAGTATTGCCTCCTGAATGAGAGAGAAGAAAAAATATCAGTTGACGTACACCTGGTTTGGGATAGTCATAAAAATCATGTTGCTGCTCGATAACAGTTTTGGTTACTTTTACCATAGTAACAGATGTGTTCAGATACACATCCTGCCTCTGAATTTTTATTATATTTCAAAAGAGTCTCAACCTGACCTCCCTTTGTGAGTAACTTTAAATCTTCAAATGGTTTTGCAGAACTAGTACATTATTACTTAAATTACAGCATAGTTAGAACACTGCCTTTAGTTATGTCCTGTGTGTAAATTCAGAGCATAATCACCTGTGTTGAAATACATATGTTTGAGGTTTGTGTCCTCTGCTCTTAACTGAACTTCTCTCTTTAAGAAAAAAATAAGTCCATTTACACTGGGAAAAGGAAAAATCTGACATCAAACCATACTGTTCCCAGCAGACATAGTGAGGTAAGCTCTCTGCATTCATTGTTGTCCACTTCTTAGTCTACTGTACTACTGTAATCAAATAACTGTGAGCTCTACTGCACTTTATCTATTATTTTTAATCTATGAAAACTTGAAGTAAAGAAAGTGCTAGCTGGCAGAGTTTGCTGCTAGAAGTTGCCCAGTCACAAGCCGGACATAGAGGGGTCATTGTTCATCGGTGATCTGGGGCAGCAATAAACTTGATAACCGTTAGAGCAGTCCTGTGAAGTGTGAGTGCTGTTGTTCTCACTCTGGAGATATGAAAGGAAAATGTCCCTTAAAAAAAAAACAAATTGTCAGCTGCCTTTACTTATGACTAAGTAGACAATTTTATAAAAAGCAAGAAGAACACATATCTCTAGAAGATCTTAAATTTTCAATACAAATTTCAGACACTTAACACTACTGATGCAAGACCTAAAAGGTGAAAAGTACTTCTTGACCCAATGCTCGATCACAGCAGCTCACAGCTCTTAATATCACCCTCTCTGCCGGTGAGTCTGCCCCAGTTCTATTTCATACTGAGTTCGCATGTTAGAAATGAAGGTCTTGATGCTCCCTGATGGGAACTACTGAAGTGAACGTCACTGTTGAATCAGTGGGATTCAATGTGTGAAGCTGCAAACAACCAACCGATGTTATGAAAATCCTAGTCATACAGCAGCTGAAATGGTACTGTGAGTACCTGTCTTTGACTTGCACAGGTAAGGTCAAGAGCAACCTGCTGATCTTTGCTGAATAGTATTGTTAAATGAATTCTATGACATGACAAAGCCATCATAAAACCTTATATACAAACTGACTGTTATGTTAGTGCCACAGAGGAGTCAAATAGCACCTTCTTATTCATTTGATGTTCCTCAGATCTTCAGCTGGCCCTCACTGGTACAATGCTGACGTTCAGTTACATGATGACTGAACATCATGGAACAGGATGGTCACACAGTGATATTGTCTCTTTGACATTTGCTCTGTAAGAACTTACACATGGTGTAGACTTCTGGTCTGCTCTTTGATTAATGAGGAGGCATATGTCAATAACTGTCCAATGGTCTTAAAACAAATGAAATCAAGCTCACAAAAGGATTAAATGCTGAAATATTTAAAACAGCAGATGTCTAGCTTGATCTCTTGACACTGCTCTAATTCCTTGACTGAACAAAGCTGAGGATGGTGAGTTGGAATGAGAAGTCCTGTGCTACGATATGTAGCACCCCATCAGAAGTTTCAGTTGTGGTGCACATTATTTATTAAACTGTCAATCTGCTATAAGTGGAAAAGCATTAGATCGAGCTCCACAGCAACCAGTTCAGGATCAGCTGGGAGTGCTGTATCAGTAAATCTTAAAATCATTATCCAGATGCTGCAGGGTAAGGCAGTGGCTGCCACTAAAGTCATTGGTATTTCTGACAAAATGTTCGAATATGGATGTCTCTATCTTTTTACACCAGAGCAACTGGCAGTCACCCTGTGGAATAAGGAGACAATGCACTGGGAGTTTAAAATGGAAATGACATCTGTGTTCTACAAGCAGGATAGTGACAGTGAAAACCACTGTGTTTTGTTGTTTCCCTCACCTTCTCAGAATCACAGAATCGTTCAGGTTGGAAGGGACCTCTGGAGATCATCTAGTCCAACCCCCCTGCTCAAGCAGGGTCACCTACAGTATGTTGCACAGGATTGTGTCCATATGGCTTTTGAATACCTCCAAGGAAGGAGACTCCACAACCTCTCTGGGCAACCTGTGCCAGTGCTCTGTCACCCTCACAGCAAAGAAGTTTTTCCTCATATTCAGACGGAACTGCCTGTGTTTCAGTTTGTGCCCATTGCCTTTTGTCCTGTCACTGGGCACCGCTGAAAAGAGCCTGGCTCATCTTCTCTATACCTTCCCTTTAGATATTTGTATACATTAATAAGATCCCCCCTCAGTTTTCTTTTCTCCAGGATGAGAAGGCCCAGCTCTCTCAGCCTTTCCTCATAGGAGAGATGCTCCAGTCCCCTAATCGTCTTTGTAGCCCTTCACTGGACTTGCTCCAGTAGTGCCACGTCTCTCTTGTACTGGGGAGCCCAGAACTGGACACAATGCAACACTCTTCCTAATGAAGCCCAGGATACCATTGGCCTTCTTKGCCACAAGGGCACATTGCTGCCTCATGCTTAACTTGGTGTCCACCAGCACTCCCAGGTCCTTCTCTGCAGAGCTGCTTTCCAGCAGGTCAGCCCCCAACCTGTACTGGTGCATGGGGTTATTCCTCCCTAGGTGCAGGACCCTGCACTTGTCCTTGTTGAACTTCATGAGGTTCCTCTCCGCCCACCTCTCCAGCCTGTCCAGGTCTCTCTGAATGGCAGCACAGCCTTCTGATGTATCGGCCACTCCTCCCAGTTTTGTATCRTCAGCAAACTTGCTGAGGGTGCACTCTGTCCCTTCATCCAGGTCATTGATGAAGAAGTTGAACAAGACTGGACTCAGTACTGACCCCTGGGGGACACCGCTAGCTACAGGCCTCCAACTAGACTCTGCACCACTGATCACAACCCTCTGAGCTCTGCCATTCAGCCAGTAAAACTCCTCGGAAAACTCCTGGAAAAATCCTTCCTCCTGGAAAACTCCTTGGCAGAATAACAATCAGCAGAATCTGTGGTGAAGAGCCCTCTAATCAATCTGTCTGTTGAAGAGCAAGTTGATGTGATTTTCTGCTCACAGGCAAAATCAAGGAAAGTTCAGAAAACAAAGTCAAGGTCTGTGTATGCTCCTTGCCTCTAACTAAAATCTTTAGTACTGGGATCTGTGAAAATATCTACAAAGATTTCTACTCAGTCAAGTCCATGGATTCTAATTTTAAAGGTAAATATCTGCAGCAAAGGTGAAATGTCCAAACCATTTGTTACCAAAAATGGCACTAGACAAAGTAGTATTCTTGTACTGATATAGTTTATAATTTATGTAGGTTAATCCTGGTGACTCTGCATCAGTTACATATGTATGTATGTGAAACTGTGCATTATGTTAGTCATTGTGAATGGTTTCACCTGAAAAGAGTCCCTAATGTTGGTGGAAAGCATGTTAAACCAGCAGTATATATTGAAAACTGAGGACAATTCTGTTACCGTAGCAGTGTATGCTATCTGAGAGAAGCATGTGTTAAGACAGAGTCACACAGAGAAAAACAAAAACCAATACAGTATCTGGTTAAAGTGGCATGTTTAGCATGAAAAGCAAGTACTATACAGTTGTTACCATTTTTTCTGTACATCTGTGTATTTTTAGAGCTGTCAAATGACTTAGCCATCCATTGGCTGTCTTGATGCTCTTCTGAGTACAAAATGGTTAAAAATCTTGAACACTGAGTCTTAGAGCATTGCCTATATTTAGTATCAAAGGCACGCTCCTGTGAGCTGAGCTGCACCAGACATCTGGTACGTATATCAGACAACCAACCATCCATAAGCATTTTGTATGGACAGTTTAAATACAATGAATGGCTAAGACTGACCCATTAAACATTACTGAGACATTCTCAAGGTAAATCTGCAGTCATATAACATCAGCCTCGCAACATGAGATACAATTAAAGGTCATCTGCTATGGCAAAGAACACATGCTGATGTTATCAAACATATGGGGGAAAAAAAGGAAAATTATACTAAGCAAAAGACAGCAAAAGTAAGTAAGGATAGTGTATGAAGGAATCTACAGCTACCGCATTCCCAGCTGTGGGTGTGCTGCAAATGTTTAACAAAAATTCCCACTATCAAGGCTGCTTATTTATTAAATTGAATTGTGACTTTTTTATTGGTATTGAATCTGCCATTAGTATATATATCTGACCAAAAAAACCTCAAAACCACTAATATCATTATGAACATTGTACAGGCAACACGACACTACCGAAATGGAAACAACAACAGAAAAAGTAATTAATTGTAAATGGTATCTTCTTAAACACAAGAATCCCTGACAGGACTTGGAAAGGGCCAAGGGCAGGGCCAGAGCGGCAGTGCATCTCCCTGAGGAAGGACGAGACTTGAACCTTTACCCTGCTGTAATCCTAAATGAAATGGTCTTGCTTTTAAAAGGTTTACAAATAGGCCAATATTCTTCATTATTTGAAACAGGAAGTAGGAGGTATGACTGTATGACTAGTGAGTGTGCATCTGTTAGTCCTGATTATTAATTAATGAAAAAACTGTCCCTCCTGTATTATAAGCCTGCAGAGGTTTTGCAGTGCTGAGAACCACCACTACCTTCTTCCATTCCCATCATTAGAAATATTTTTTTATCCCTGAGAAGATCCATAAAAGGGAAAGCAACAGGAGAAAATTAGATGCCTTGAATACAGACTGTATTAAATACGAGATAAGACTAGTTTCTTACTTGTTATATATTGGATTGTTCATCCAGATTCTTTTAAAATTCATCCAGATGCAGCAGAAGTGCCTTTTTCAGATATCAATTGCATTTCTTAAGGTGTGTAAAACATCTCTTGTGTTTAGCCTTTTTATAGATTCCACTGTGAGAACAGAGAGATGAACATGGCAATGGTCTGTTTCCAAGTGTTTAGACTGTTTTTTTTAACAATGTGGCTTAGTTTAGGAATATAAGACCAAATTCAGTCTCATGGGCTATATGCAACTATATTTCTACTGAATATACCTCAGATGTTCCCAGTAATCAATATTTACACACCAATATGTGTAAATGAGTGGGGACCCAGTCCATGAGTTTTCACTTCAGTTCTAATTTAGGGGTATCAAAGGAACAAAAAGAAGAACAATCTTAAAAAGAAAAATTGAGCTAATTCCATCAATTGTACATTTGAATTTGATGCTTCCCTGTTTTAATCCCACAAAACCTTTATACGCTCAACACAGAGTTAAGTTATGGACACAGTGAACATCATGATAAGAATGATGGTTTAGATGACAATGAGTAAATAAACTTCAATTAATAACAATCAATGTAAGTTTTTGATGGTTTACATAACTAATATTATAAAATAAATAATTTCTGCAAAAATGCTGCTTAGAAATGAAGAGTATAGTAGAATTATCCAATGTCTATAAGAAAAAGTTGAATTGTTATCTCTTAATTAGATTAGATATGTAAGGGGTCGTTAGATATCTAAGGGTTTTTTCTTTTTTCGGGGGAGGCTGAGTTCTTGTGTGTAGAAAATTTCACAAAATTATCAGGAAAACTTACCAGCTAGTGCACAGAATCAAATTATTTTTGATTACCTTAAAAGTGATTATGAAAAAAAAGTTGGTGAAAAAACATGATTTACTTCTCATGAGGGGGCAGGGAACAACACTTATTTCTCATAATGAATCACTGCTTCTCAGATATTTAAACCACACTTCAAAACAAAATCCTATGTACAACACCCGTAATAGAATATCTTGTCAGTGCAGTTCCATTGAATGGCAAGCTGTTTATGAGAATTGCATCATTTTCACTACAGAGGAAGCAGTCATCAGTTAYTCTTCTTTTTGAAGTTTCATAGTTTAAGCAACGAATAATCAAACAGACCATTAAAAGTGGTGTTAATAATAACTATTTGAAAAGCTCATCTGAAAACAGCTAATGCTTTTGTGTGCCTGTCTGCTTTGTATGTGCCCTAGTATCAGTATGCTGTGAGAACAGCATATGGTTTCTTTGATGGAAAGTAATGGAAAATGACAGACTGTTTGAAGATGCTGTGGTGCCAATTTCATGATTAATGCAGTAGGGTAACAGGTATAATCAGTGCAGTTTAGTAGGCTGCAGCCTCCAGAGATACAACAGCAGCATACAGAAGAATTATTCTCATACTAGGACCACCTGACACTTACCTTTTTTTCTTGACTTTGTTTTATTGAAATTATACTAAAATAAAGTTTTAAAAAGGCAAAGAGTCAGAGCCAAAAAAAATATGTCTAGATTTAGAGTGAATTTAATCTATATGATCAATTTACCTTTTAATAATAAACACAAATTTTAAATCCTTTTTTTCTCTGTTTTTAAATAAAATGTAGACTTCAGACCTTAAAATTTTAAAGGGAAAACAATCTTATGCTTGTCATTCATGTATTTTATAGGAATGACTTTATATCACTGCAAATGATGCATACACTCCAAAAACGTTTTTAAATGCCATTATTTTCCTATATCAAAACAAGTATAAGACTAATTTACAAAAAAAATCTTGCAGAATCTTGATAAAAAATTAATAGCATGAAGCATCTACTGATTTGTATTGAATTATCATAGAAAAGCTCCATGAAAGAGGTTTATACTAAGGTACACTGTAAGAAATATTTCTCTTGTCACCTGGGTCTTATATTGCAATGTCATGACTCCACTACAATGCATATGAGTTAGGTTAAGTGACTTGGGACACATGGTTTCAACCTTCATACTCACAGTTTTACTCAATGAGAAATGTATATATTTCTGGGTTAAAAGTACCATTTTCCCTCTGACAAAAGAGCTAGAATGATATATACCCAGGTTTCATCTTTCTGAATCTGTTCTGCTTGTTATACATGCATCTTAAAAGCCATTTTGGCAGATCTCATTTTAATAAAAGGTTATTGTGGTTTTGGAAACAGCATTCTACAAATAGGTCTACTGAGCAGTGATAGCTACACATGTGTATATATATGAATATATATTCACATATACACACATATATACGCATACCACAAATGAGAAAAAATATAATTATGATGGGTTAATATAGGAAGCATTCTGGAAAAGTAAATTAAGGTGATCAGATGGTTATAAAAGCAGTTGGCACAAATAAATTTCTATAGAACATTATTCCTCATCAAGTGTTAATCATGCCAGAACAGCATGACTGTGAACTACACTATGTTATGATAATCTATTCTGGTCTTCCACCCTTTCTAAATCCCGGTTATAATTGCATAATGTATAATTATTGCATGTCCTGCAGTTATTAGCAAAATAAGTGTTTGTGAAAATACATTATGTCATGCCAGGAACAAAATAATATATTTTCATTTTATACCAACTTCGGAATAGTTAGTGTCTTTCTCTATGAATACTTATCAATAAAATACAAGTGGTGTCACTCATTATTAGAAGCATCATGGTTGTTATGATAAAATCATTTCTTACTCTTCTAGCTATGTAAAAATCTATTCTTGTAAAGAAGAATGTAACTCAGCATGAGAAAAAAAGCTCATAAGTTTCTGGTTTCTAAACCGGTCCAGGGAAACAGATATTGTACTTCGCACAACTGAGGAAATTTAGTATATGAGAAAGATGAATTCTGGAACCTCCTTTTTTTTGCAGCTTTTTCCTATAGGCTATCAGATGTATAGCATGAACATATTAAGAGCTTTCAGCTACCCTTTGAACCAATTCTTTCATTAAAACCACCCTTATCAGTCCTGTTCAATCCTTAAGCCCCCTCTGTTATTTGAAGATCAGCCATTACTGGTAAATTTGCAGCAAATTTTCATTGTCATTGCTTTTTTTCTTGCCCTTAGATGTTTTATAGTGCTAGAAAGTTTGCTGTGTTCAAACCACAGTGAAAATCATCTTGGATACAGTAGTAATTGTATGCCTAGGGGAATGGGTTTAGTAATGAGATCTCCTCATTGTTTAGTGCATTTAGTAGATCTAGAATAAGTGGTGTTCTTTTTTTTTTTTTTTTTCTTATAAACTATTCTGGGTAAAGAAAATAAGACAAAGCAACATATAACAAGGACAGAGGGAAAGACACTCATATCCCTGTCTGTTGGGTTGGTTCAGTGCCTGTGCTTAAATACATTGAAACTATATCACTTGCATGAATCTACTAAAATGTAATGAAACAAACAACCAGTGTGCAGAACATCATTTGTCAATTCCAGTAGTGTCACAATAGCATAAAACTGGTGCAGTGAATAGTTAGCACCAGAATAAGCTGATAAAAGTTTAATTATCCTCATCCATTTGGTATTCATTCTTATTTAGCACCTGTTCTCCATATGCTGTCCATGAATATCAAAAGAAAGAAATGTGAATGCAAATAATTATTTAAGAGCTTTCATGGGAGCACAGAGTTAAAGAGATGGAATTCTGCCAGGCCAGCTCTAAGCATGGGATCAAACTGCCAGAATTTGTTTACATCTGCAATGGATCAAAAGCTAAAACAGCCACTACAATCATTTTGGAGTCTGAAAATGTGATAACAGAAAAAATGTTTTACCTAGAACTACACTAAATTAGTCATTTATAAGATATTTTGGAAAATATTGTGGTGTGTAGAAATTGTGCTTGACCCTCGGAAAGGAAAACTGTTTTTTGAAACTATATTGTTCTGTGGGCCTAGAGTGACCATTAACAAGAGCAAAATTTTTGTATACATAGGACCACATTTAAAACCCTCTGCAAAGAGAAGAATGCATCCTCTKAAACACTGTTACATAAAGTTCCAGGTATAAATAGCAGCAGAGAAGAAACTGGCTGTCATCTGGTTACTGAAGATTTACCACCTCACCTTTCCAGTGATTATTAAGGTATCCAAGACCATCATCCAAACTTTTGTTCATATGACATAAGCACTGATGAACCACACTGCCAGCCTGTGCCCACTTCAAAGATGGCCTTTTTGTGGCTGTGGGCTTAATCTGCAAAGAGAGATTCACAGGCATTTTGACTGGCTTCCCCAGGCAGTCTTATCATGTATATGTCCAGGTCCAGGTGAAAAATCAACTATTTTTCACATAATAAATAAATAAATGAATAAATAAATAAATAAATAAACCTCAGACATGATAATATATGGCCTATAGACTTCCACATTCAATATGGGCTATGTTGCACAGCCCAAACACTGGGTACAGTAGGAAGCTTTACCTGAATAACTGCAATGCCCACAAGGGTTTAGCCATGCTCTATTCATCTTGGAAGTCAGAGAGTTTCATTGTCTCACAGGTAGACTCTGTGTGACAGAGTAGATGACAGTAGGCTCATTGCTATTAGGAACATTGCAGCCTACTACAACCTTTTCAGCTTTCACAAACAAACAAGAGGGCCTTTCTACCCAGAAGTTGAACCATGGGGACTGTTGAATACTGTTGAAGATACATGCATGGCCCCCTCACTCCCTGCCGCTGCTGTGGCACCCAGGAGGACACCCCTGGTGGATACCATTTGCTCGATGTTTTGAGGTCTATGAACAGCATGCATATCCACCAGATATCCAGATTGTCAGAATTTGAATTTAATTTATTGTTTTTAATTAAAAGACCTTTAATACAACCTTTTGAATTGAAATATGTTTAATTAAAGGACAAAACAGATATGAAATGTTTGTTAGAATCAAAAGTGTGAAAGTCTTTAAAAATGTTTTCTCTTCTCTCCAGCTCTTCCAGGACTTTAAACCATGTGCTTTACTCCTTCTCCCTTTTAGGCACACCACTGCAACTTCCCTGCCTCCTCCACTGCCTTTACCCCAAACCCAAACTTCAGTTCTGCTTTTTTCCTCTTTTGATGGGCCATCTGCCTGCTATGGTCTTTTCCCCCCACCCAAATTGTAGCAAAGAATTCTCAGGGTGACTGAATGCTTTCCCTTTCTTGTCTATGAGTAGGCTCAGTTCCACCTCTCCATTAACATGCCAGTGATGTCCTGTCACTGTCATAAATTGTTCTGTCAGTCCCTTATGGGATGCCAGCAATGCCTTGTACCCCTTCTCCAGAGGACTTCCAGGACAAGTGTAGCTGGCTGTGAGCTCCAGCAGAAACAAACCCCCAGACTTGTCAAGACTTGCCATTTCTTCAGCTCCACCTCATTGTTGTTGTGGACAGAACAACCACAGGGACAAAGTTAATCCTCAAAATCTGCCACCTTGTATACCAGACTAAGATAGCCTTTTGCACAGCCCTTGGTGGTTCAGAAGACAGATGGGACAGCAGTGTATGGGGAGGCCCAACAATTTTCCATAACTAAGGTCAGCACCGAGTCTTCTGGCACAGCTGGGGGACCAGCTGTTTCCAGTGACTCTTCCTCCCCACCCCTCCAAAAACAGAAAATAGTGGCTCCAGAAGTAAATCCAGTTTTGAAATAAATCAAAGAGTCTCTAAGAATCTGTAACTCAYGTGCAATCTGAAACAGGTCTGCCAATTTTCTATCTGGGTAACTGAATGGTCTTACAGAAACTGGAAACATTGCTATCTGCTCTGCTCAGCATCCTTAGCTGGTTGCCGCCTTAGCTGTATAGTCTGCTTTTTTGGCACTGCTTTCTCACTTCTGTGTTCCAGGACGGACACAAGACAGATGGCCTGACAATCTTCTCTTTCCCATTTCTCCTACAGCAGGGAAGAGATTGGATGGCAAGAGCAGTGCAGCAGTTCCTTTATCACCAGAAAAATCTGTGGAGAGATGAAAAGCCTTAAAGATTTGTGAAGACACAATGAACTGCTCTGTTGCTTGTGTGACAGCCTCTCCACAGCCCCTTGATTCTCAAGGGCAAAGATTTCCGTAAGGAGTACAGATATAGACTAATTCCTTTGCTGACCATCTCCAGGGATGACTGAATAAGAACTCTGAATAGGATGATTCATCATCTGATGAATATCACTTATGCTCTCTTTCTTACTGTGGCATAGAGACCACAGCTGCAGGGGCAGCACAAGAAGGCTGAGAAGCCAAAGCTCAAGAGCAAAGAGAGGATTTAATGAGAATGGGTATGTAATGAGAAGCAGAGTGTTGCCAATATAAAATGACCGAAATGTCCTCTGCAAATGTCAATCCCTTACTAGCCATCGCTGAGTGAGGGCTGAGAAGTACTCGCAAGGTGATAGGCATGGGTTTTGAGTACTTACAGGGTTATGCCTGTAATACCACTTTTGCTTGCTGAGATGCTGCATGCCACACTGCTGGCCATCTAGATCGAGGTGAGGTCCAGGTTTATGTGGCACAACATGTGAGATGAATGCTATGAACAGGGTTGGGGGAAGCCTGTCTTGATTTGTTTGGCTTTTTGTCCTACTCTCTGAATTATCAGAAGCTGTAAAGGTGTATCTACATCCCCATCTTCTACCGGGTTGCCAGGGGTTTTCTGTGCTAGATGTTTACTGCCCATGTGGCCCAATATCATGTTACCTTCAGCTGTTCTCCTGTCTACCCTGACTAAGGAAGACACAGTCCTTTATTTAATATTATGTCTATCTGCAACCAACAGCTTGCCCTATGCTTCTTTAGGTTGAGTCTAATAAATGATTAGCACAATACCCTAAGGTGATCAGTGTGTATGGATTAAAGCAGTCACARGAATGCTGATGCACAGCTAATGAGCATTGCCTATAGCAGGATAAAAATGGGCTATTGGATCATATGAATGTTATGAAGCCAGGGAGAAGTGAAACCAACTCAAAGATGGATGAGTATGGGGAAGAGGAACTGTTTGTTATTGCTGCAAACACTTTTTAGTCTGAACAAAGAATACGTGGAATCTAGAGCTGTTTTTCAGTTTGGGTGGAAGAGAGGTATCTACAGCAGTAGAGTACATGATAATGTTTTGATGCCAAAATCATGTAATCTGTCATGTTGGAAAAAGGAATAAACTACATATACTAGACCTATAATCACAGCCTGGAACAGGTGCCTTTAGGACTTTAATTTCCGCCACATGTTCAGCATCCTGAGACACTGACATTGAGCAAGCTGCTTCTACATGGTTGAGACCCACAAACTGGGTTTTTGATGCATTTTGTCATTGTGCAGAAATGATCTCCAGTAGTTCCTTTCTTAAAGGTGATGGGAACAAGTCTTTAAAAGAGAAGAAAATCTCCCATTTTGAACTCTGATACAGATTCTCAGTTGTTTTCTGAGGCTACGTTGCTGGGCCAGGTTCAGGTAGTACCCTGCTTCTCATCCATCCTCAGGCTACATACAAGCATAGGAAAGCAGTACACTCAGCAGGATTGGGGTTTTGTACCATAGCAGATGATGCCACTGATAGAGCCCAGGGTTCTGGTCAGGTTAAGGGTGAAGCTGACCTAGTGGCTTGCAGTATTTACCTCCTCACCAGGGAGCAAATATGCTGGATGGGTGTTATGGTCTAAATGATTTCCTTCTTCTCCCATGACTGGCCTCAAGTGCACACCAGTGTTCAAGAGCTGAGAGTTGAGTCCAAATATTGGTTCAGTGGCTGATTCAATGACTAGTGGTCCAGTGTCCCAGGTCTGATTATCCCTCACCATTGGGAACATCTTCATTTTCTTAAACTTGAAGAGGAACAAACGGTCAGGTGAAGAAAACAAAATGGAAGGTGGACTATCTGCATCTGTCTAAATACATAGGTTAGAAATGTGTCTTGCTAATATTTTTGTTTCATTAAATAATCATTTATTATAAGCTTCTCTTTCTGTGTACACATGCAGGAGCTGGTAAACTAGCAATTCTGAAATTGTGAATTTTGAGGAAAAAAACAGAAAAATATTTTTTTTATGACTGTGTTCTCCTTCTTTCCCTCTGCTGCTACTCAAATTTAGYCTTGCTAAAGGATCTCTTGACTTTTACTTCTGGGCACACTTGGATCTTATTATTGAGCTCATTATTGGTCAGTATGTGGCTAAGTTATGCACTTTGACCGGGGAATGACCAAACTACCAAGTTTGGTAATATAGAGTTTGTCATAAATAAGGCAAAATACCTAAATGTCCTCTGGAGAATAATTATAACAGAAGGATGTACATAACATCAGGGTTATAGTAACAAAAGTAGCCTAGAAGATAGTATATAGGATGGAATAAGACACAGAAATGAGAGTAGCAGGATAATCTGAAGAGGCAAGTTAGTTTTCAACTTAAGCAGGGTGAAGGAGGAAGAAAATAATAATAATTAAAAAAAAGATCAGAGACAGTGCTGAAATTGTGATTGAAGAGCTGTGTGAATTGTAATTAGGGGATGGTAATGAAGACAGTGAAAGAACAGCTGTATTCAAGAAAAATATGGTCTGAAGTTTTGCAGACGTTCAAGTATACCTAAGGATAATTGAGAAACTGTACAATAATTTTTGAAATAAGAACAGAGAGGAAGAACAGAAAATACCCATGTTAAAAATCTCTTGATATAAAAGAGTTAACTAATGCCTCTTCTAGTATAACTCTCAGCAGAATGCTCCAGGAAAAAGCTGGCACAATCTGACTGTATTTCCAAGGAAAGCCTGAAGTCTTATTTCAGCCAGACCTATGCATTAATCATTATAAATAGGTTCCTGTAAATAATGTAATTCTTCCCTTACTTTTTGGAAAGCAGAAGAGTTCAGAGTAGGAAACTGCACTGTGGCACATTTTGCAACTACCACACTAAATATTTTGCACATACATAAAAAGGTAAACATAAAATGCGCAGAAATTAATGGTTCTTATTCTAAACTTTTGTCGCAGGAGTTGTGGTTGAAAAAGCAAACCCAGAAAAGCAAAACCAGACTTGGGGTACATCCTGAAAAGAATGCATTCTGTCACAGCTGGAATTAAATCAGAATACTGTTTAATGAAACATCAGTGATATTTTTATAACTGCCTCAAAATGGCACCATCCAGTGCAGTCAGTTTTCCCAAATAATTTATACTCTGCTTTTCACGTACTCCAGTCTTCTCCCTCTCAGCTTTCTACATCCTGCAAAAGCAACATATCTAAGGACAGCGTGACTAAGGAATAAGATTTAAGGTCTGCCATGTACCAGATAATCTTTCTGTTTAATTGCCATTCCACCTCTTCTAATAAATATATTTCGGTGATTTTATTTGTTTGTTTTTGTTTGTTTGTTTGTTTGTTTTTTGTTTGCATGAAGAGCTCCAAATGTTTCCCTCACTCTCTTCTTTGTCCCAAGTAGCGGACCAGAAGCTACCAGTGACTCTGAAGAGCTAGTTCATTATTAGAAGGTTCTCTCATCATCTACTCAGAAAAAAATCTAAATAGTGCAAAGCAGGTGCAAACAGCAATCTTCTCTTACCATAGCAAAAGATTAATTTATTGCTCAGGAAATGCAGCATACTGTGCGGCCTTCAGTTTAAGTTCTTTTATTTTCCACAGAATGAGGACAAGCTTTAGGTACCAAATAGACAACTCAGGCTCAGTTCTCATTCAGCACCAGCTACCTCTGCAGTATTAAATTAGCATCTATCCATTACAAGGAACACACTTGTTTCATATAAGCTCTGGAAATAAATTGGAAAATCTTTTGATCTCTGGCAACCTGAGCAGGATATGATTTTTTGACTTAAGTGCTCCTCTCCTCAAATGCAAGTGTTTTTTTGTTACCTGTTTTCTTTTTTTAAAGAAGGCTCCAATAAATACAAGGTAACCATTGTGTATTCAGTGCTTTATAAGGGCCACCTGACAATTCATGTCCTGAAGCTACTTTCAGAATTAAGCATGTATGTTTAGAGAGAATTTATGTTTGAAGGAAGGAAGGAAGAAGATAGTATTTGGCAGCCTTGAAAGTAAGTACAGGAGGTTCAGTCAAGAACCAGTTTTTCCAATTTGCAGAAGTCAGAACAACTTCACTTTTCAGTTTGTGGTATATTAGTAAGAACTCTGACTCCTTCTTCCTTTGTTGATCAACAGACATATAATTTGGGTTCAGTTTTTAAATGCTTGAAAGTCAAAAAATGGATGCAGAATCCCTCATTTGTCATTTATTTAAAATGTGGAGACATTGTCATAAATCTAAAAAATGAACAACAGTAATTATGGCAATTCTCTTGCAGGTCACAGGTGGGTTTACAAGTTTACAACCATGTGTCYTAATGCACAAGTAAATGTCAATTTGGGAGGCAAATGTAACCTGACTTTTCCATATCAGTGTGTGCTACACTACAGGAGTTCCCTCCTGATTGCTTTTGGGTCATATTAATAGAATTGAAGAATTAACTTAATATCATTTAAGAGCCCACTGAAATACAGATTAACTGTATTAAATGTAGGTTAAATTACACTATTGTCATCTTAACAAGTAATACATTTGAAAGTGTAGTAGCCTGCACTAGACATTTACTGTGCTACTATTAGTGTAAATTTCATCCCTTTTGCAAGTAAAAAAAAGCCCCTAAATTTAGCAGTATGAGTTCTTGAGGATTCACAGGTAGCAGGTACATTTGAGTGCTATCATCATGTTTACAGTAACTTTAGTGCACACCCTGCGCCCACAATTAAGTGTCACTTATCAATTTAGTCTAGCTGAGTCTAAGAAATATTGTAGGAAGAAAAGACACTAAGACACATTACTTTAACTGTCACCTTGACACTTCCTTGCATCAGCAGAGCAAATTAACAAGTGGGCGTAAGTATATCTAAAATGAGGATATGTAAAGAACAGCGGCATTCAGAAAAACTGTAAATAACTTTTTATAAACCAGTCCTTTTTAGACGTGTCTTTTTTTTTTCTTCTCTCTCAACCTCCTGTTATCCACCCACTCTCCCACAAAAGTTAAGAAACACTTCACTGAGAACTTCATACTAAAAGGACATTCATATATGTATGTGTGTGTATACACAATGTACATACCCTCACACATACACACACCAAGATCCAGACTACCAAATCAATCCAAATCTGTCTATTAAGGGGGAATATTATTTGGGAATATTAGTTATCATTTTATGCATAATATTGTGCACCTATGTGCCTAAACCTGTTATAGTTCAGACTGTGTGCCACCAAGCTAAATATCAGCTTCTATAAATATATTAACATAGGACATGACTAAACGAAATTTTGAAAAGTAATTTCAGCTTCATTGCTTCTGCACTCTTATGCGTTTCATTTGCAATCTCAACACTCTTAGCAAAGTTATTGACAAATTCAATTCCAGTATTTTTCAGTCCTTTCATTTCATCCCATTCCTCCTCAGTAGTCCCTTTCTCTTCTCCAAAGGTTATTCTTCTTTCTGAGAAAAAAAAAAAACTTCTTACCCAAAACAGATTTCTTAATATTGCTGATATTCCCACTCCAAGTAGCCAGGGAGTAGGAAAATTGAACTATTTGCATTGAATATCCAAGTGTCTAATAATTAATTGGAAATATCATAAAATATGTTAGGGCTAATGGAGCTTGGACAGGAAAGGTGAACTGAAGATGCAAAAAAGGAAAGCAACTGCAAAGTATAGAATCCATCACTACAAAAGCTAGTTTTAGTCTGAAAGTATAAGGCAGAGGGAGTGCAAACTGAAGAAAATTAAGATGGCTGAAGATGAAAGAGTGCTTAACTTTGGAAGAGTCAACTGGAGGAGGAATGAGTAAAGAACTGAACCATTAAACGTGAGAAAAAATGTCTTTTCTGGGAAGGAGAATGACCTGATTCAGACTGAAACGTCTGATACTTCTCTTGATTTTTCTCCTTGTTTCCAGTTACCATCTTTTGCTCAGTTTGATCACAACAGAAGCAAGTAGCAGGAAATGTGGGCTATCTACCAGACAAATTAACACTTTTCAATCCCTGACAGGTTCATTCTGCCTCTCCGTCTGATTTTGTTTGGCTTACTTAAGCATTTATTTTCAATTAGCTTTAATTTAAACTGAACAAGTTATTGGAAGTTCAGGCTAAAGACATGAAAGAAACAAAATGGAACTAGCTAAAAATTTAAGTTCAGCTGATTTAAGTCCAGATGATTTTTGAGCTTTGCTTATACTGACTTTTATGAAGTCCACATTACTATTTCTATTCAAAACTCTAGAATTAACTATAGGATAAGGCACAATATAAAGGAGAAGTTAAATGATATGAGAGAGAAACTGATTAAATTGTCTCTATTTTTCTGGAGGTGACTTTCTCCAGCTCAGGCAGATTCCTAGGGAATCCACGGAAGGCTCCTCTGTAAGTCCTTTGAACGCTAATCTTCCCAGACTGGTAGAAAGCATGCAGAGTATGCAAACATTGCTTCAAGAACTGTTACACAGTTATCCTATTTTACTTATTTGCAATGAAGATCGTGGCTTCCCCTTATAAGAAATAGATACCTACCTTCACAAAAATTATGGCTGAATTATAGGCTTTTTGCATTAATAGGTCTAGTTAAGTCCTGGAAAGATTATTCATGCGAGTGAGTTACTGTTCATCAATAGGAAACTAGATCTTGATTAAACAAAACAAAACAGAAATCTTTAAGAGACACATAACTAGGAAGAATGATTTGCATCATAAGCCTTAACCTCTGTAATTGGAGACAATCTAGTAGATGTTAGTTGTGCCTAAGTTTGCCAATTGATGCACTCCGTAGCTCAATGTAAAATGCTGATTGAAAGATCATTAAGATCATAGTTTGGCAAAGAGTATTACAGTTCCCAGCTACGTTGTGAACCCAGATTGGTCATGGAAACCAGCAAGACAGAGGTGGGAGAAAAAAAGCTAGTGTACAGCTCCATACCATTCTAATCTGCAATGTCAGGCTGGAGCTGCACTTAGGATGATATATGCTTTTAAATGTGGGAAAATTGGTGTAACCATTTAGCCTAGATGAAGAAATTAGACTGCTTGCTCCATACTCCTTTGAATTACAAGCTACAAAATGTTCTCCCTAACAACATTCAGAACTTTTAATATAATTAATATAAGAAGTCAAAAGCCTTAAAAATTATAATTTGCTAAGAAACAAGAAGAGTAGAGGTCAAAATGGCTGCCAGTGTTCTTGGTGCCTGTAGCAGTGGGAAGTATGTTAGGTGATGACACTAGGCAGAGTTATTTAGCATTTTTCCTCGCAGTGYTATAAACTTCCAAATGACTATCTCTTATTAACTACACATGTTGCACAAACTGTAAAGCTTTCTTACAAGAAAGCAAAGAGTATTACGGCCATACTTCACATGTGAGATCTGGAGCTCTTCCAYGGCTTGGCCATCTTGAGGAGTACATTGGTGCCCAGATCTCAGGGTCCCCAGATTTGAGGGTCCTGGTGGACAGCAATTTGGACATGAGCCAGCAACGTGCCCTTGTGGCCAAGAAGGCCAATGGGGTGCATTAGGAAGAGTGTTGCCAGCAGGTTGAGGGAAGTGATCTTCCCCCTCTACTCAGCCCTGGTGAGGCCGCATCTGGAGTGCTAGGTCCAGTTCTGGGCTCCCCAGGACAAAGAGAGACATGGAGCTATTGGAGTGAGTCCAACGGAGGGCTGCTATGATGATGAAAGGACTGGAGCAAAGGCTGAGAGAGCTGGGCCTGTTTAGCCTGGAGAAGAGAAGACTGAGGGGGATCTTATTAATGTGTATAGGTATCTTAAGGGGGAGTGTAAAGAGGATGGGACCAGACTCTTCTCAGGGGTGTCCAGTACGATGAGGCAAAGGGCACAAACTGAAACACAGACAATTCCATCTGAGCATGAGGAAAAGCTTTTTCACTGTGAGGGTGACAGAGCACTGGCACAGGTTGCCCAGAGAGGTTGTGGAGTCTCCTTCCTTGGARATATTCAAAAGCCATATGGACACAGTCCTGTGCAACATACTCTAGGTGACCCTGCTTGAGCAGGGACGTTGGACTAGATGATCTCCAGAAGTCCCTTACAACCCCATCCATTCTGTGATTTTGATCAAAATCATTATCAGTTCTGAGAAAACAGAAGAATTTATGTGCATTCTACTCTTAGCATACATAGAGCAATTGTTAATCATTCTCATTTTAAAGTTGCAGTTCTCACTGTTTTAAAGCTTATATCTTATAACAAAATCTCATCCAGCAGGTGCTTAACAATATTTTTCCTCCTTTCAGGCATTTCTTTTTTTTTTCTTTTTTTTCTCTGAAATTTAGAACAGATTGAAGTGGTGGAGTTTTATTGTTTTTTCTTCTTTTCACTATTTCAGTCCATTATCTCCACAGAGCCTCTTAATGTGAACATCTAAGTTTTACTGCAAGTTCTTYGGTGATTAAAGCATGGTTTTCAATGAGGCACAGACTATTTTTGTCATGCTTTACAAAATGAAGAGAAAGATGTATCCAAAATAGAAAACTACCTGTTAGAAATAGTAGAATATACCTAAACAAGAACTTCTAAATCTCATTATACTGTATTTTCTTTTTTTTTTTTTTTGAAAAGTAAGTTAAATCATCACATTGAATTAAAATTAATACTTTGTAATGTAAGCCCATGTTATGAAAACATGCCCCAGGCTCATTAATGAATACAGTTGAGAATATATTTTTTCTTAGTCATGTTCATTTGAATTTTATACTAGGTTTGCAAGCATATAACTTAAGGTCTGATTCTGTTACTTCTATTCATGAGGAATATTCTTTAATTCTTAGATTAGTATCTCACATAGTACATAATTTAATATTCTCCACCAAAAATAGTTCTTATTAGCACAACTAATAGTGGTAGAGTATAACTTTCAGTTTGCCATATACAGTCAATATATAAAATGAATTGTTAAAAATAGTGTTGATAAAACATGTATTGTGGAATGTCTAAATATTTCTTTACAAAATAAGGACTGTAGAATTAGGATTTTTTTATAGTAAAAGAGATGGCTAATAAATCACATCTGTCTCTCTACTGACAGAAGATGTCCAGAAATAATAGGTCATTATTTGTATATGTTTACTTCATCAGTTTCTTTAGAAATATGTTTTGCTATTTATGTATTCCTAGTGTCTGAAAATTTCATTATGTAAAGTCTTCTGTTTTCAAAATAATTCTACAATTCCTTACCTATATATATATATAAAAATATAAGAATTTCAGGGGGGGGTGGCAGCTATTGCAGAAATATATAGTGTTTATATTTCCATATATACAGGGACAAATTAGCTTAGGATTTCAGTATCATCAGATGTACTCCATGGGCATTCAGTTTACAGAAAAAAAAACAATTCTAGCTCAGAAATGACTGAAGTAAGCAGAGAGTAATTATCCTGAGAATTGGTTCTGTTATGCATTGTATGTAATAAAAATAATCAGCAGTTTCCTTTGCTATCTTTATTTCTATCCAGAATATTGTTAAAAAGACCCATAAAAGTTCAACAGCTTCTGAATTGTAACAGTTGTCTATGTACTATAATGTTGCGTATCTAGACGTAGCACAAGGTAGATACATTTCAAATGGAATGAACCTATACTCATGTTTCATAAATTACTGGGAAGTTCTACAGAAGTTCATAAAAGATGGTAACCATTCTGAGTAGTGATGTTTTGAACTTGCCTTGATAACTTGCAATGATAGTGATGCTGAATGATGCTTAAACTGCTTATACATTTTCATTGTTATATGTCACGTCCTGCTCCTAGGTGGTAATAGAACCAACATATTTGTTTCTCATTTGCCAGGATAGAAGAAAGCTGTGTGTCTGTTAAGGAAAATATTCTCAGGGAGTCCATATGGCCTCCCTCAGTTCACACATTTCAAATTTAATTCCTTTCCCCTCCCTGAGCAGATAGATTCATAACTGCAGGCACACAGTAAGGTACTTATGAGGAATACCACAGGCTATGCAAAAGCTTTTCAAAAGCTATGCAGAGTTTTTCACCTATGCATTGTTAAGTGTATCATGTATATATGCAGTTCCCTACAGTTACATCTGTGCCGTAATAATAGTGAGTTATGTAGCTCTTGAGGAAATTCAGGAAGATTAATGGAGCCCTCTTACTGTGGAATAATACTCCAAAAAGGGCCTTTTAGACACTATTCCTTATGATTAGTGCTTGAAGTGCGGCTTGGCATTTCATTGTCGTGTTTGCTACCAGAGAGTTTGGGATTTTAAGAGACTTAGTCAGCTGGAGTGACCCATATTAATAAACATAATAGCATTTCTGAACTATGCCACAACTTTGTGTTATTCAGTTTGCTCTAGGATGTATATAAGTGATTCTGTCTAGCTACCTGAATAATCTCTAGTAGGATAATAATTCATTTTTCCACTTGCAAATGCTACTCAATGTTGGACGGTTTACTATCTGAATTCCTTTTATGCAGACTTTGTTATGAGCCAAAGGACACTGACTTAATGGGCACTTTATCTGTGAAAGCAACTGGAATGAGAGGTTGCAACTCTGTATTAATTTTATACTTTACTGCTGTTACTAAGAGTGTTTTAAAAATTCAATTTATTTAGGTTCAAACCTCTTGATTTCTTACATTGATTTCAATATAAGCACTAAGTGCTCTTCACTGTGAAATCCTAGCTGAGTCACGTTTTTGATCATTTGAAGCTTCTGCAGGATATAGTACATGAACATATATAAAAGAATTTCTTTTTCTTGACAATTGCTGTTATATCTGTTTTGGAGTGATGTAACTTGTCTATAACCTCTGGATGACTGGGCTGGAGGATGATGGGCTTTTTGCACTGGGTAAAAAGTAAGGGGCTGATTGTTTATTATTTGAAAACAATTCTCACTTTATGTATAAAAGTTAGTTCTTGTGGCAAAAGTCAATGGCTGTGTTGAGAGAGCACAGAGATGGTGTCAAGAATAGCTGCTACAGTAGTTATTCTTGATACAGTAGTTGCCCTATGTCACCTATCACTTCATTTCCAATAGGCTGAATGTGTACCTAGCTGGGTGTTTAACAACATATCTTTCCTGTAAAAAATGAATCCATGAAAACTATACCATCTTCTCTGCAGAAACATCTAGAAACATGAGATGCAAAGACCAAATAAATGTTAAACTACTTTGAAGAAACAGATACATGTTTTGACAGTATAAGCTAAAAAAAAAAAAAAGTTTTACTGCCAGCATACTCTAAAATTTCTTTTTTTTTCTTTTTTTCTTTTTTTTCTTTTTGTGGTAGTGCTCTATTATTCTACTACTTCATTAAAAAAAGGGGAAAATAAAAGATATTGTCCAAAATGACCTGTAATATAGAAAATTCCTGTGAAGGTATACATATTGCAATTCTGAAATATTTTGGAAAGGTAGTGTGTTTAACTCAAATATTCAGCTGTAAAAATTGCATGTATGTAAACTTCATGTTAATCTTGGGTATCAGTGACACTATCTGATGTGGAGGTTTTGCTCTTTCTTCATACCAACATATCTTGCACAGTCATTAATTCATGCTGCCTACATCTGTTTATCACTGGTGTTTTTTTCAGAACTATTCTTTTTTTTCATATAAATATAAATATGAGATATATTACTCAAGTTCTTAATGTTATCATCTGTGTTTAATTTCAGCACTTTACAGCCTTTTTAGGCAAAAGCCATTCTACCATATGAAAAGTTGTAGTAGTAGTATACCACAAAACTTCCTCTTGCTGATTGGTATAATTTTTCCTGAAATTCAAAAAGTAACACCAACTAGTAGACATTAATGCCAATGACCTTCTTTGACCCATTGCTCTAACCATGACGGCAAGCAGAGACTTAGCAAGTTTAATTTGAAAAAAAACTATCTACAAATCTAACTATTGATATGTGTCTAAGCAAAATGGTAGGTGTTTGATATCTTTCTGCTCTATAGTTCATAAGCCTGAAATATTATTATTATTATTATTTTATTTTGTGGCAATTAAATTTAGTGGAAACATATCATTTCCATTATGTTTTTCTAACATTAACTCCATTATAGAGATTGTCATGACAAAAATGATCTATGTTTATAGCTAGTTGAGGAGAATGATACATAGGATTTCAAGCATAAAGTGATATTGTCCAAATGATACTGCTTTTTTATGACATTGTAGTCAGTGTTTTTTAATCTTCCTTCTACTGAGAATTCTTAAATATCATTCAAGGTTAGAATGTGATTCTTTTGTTTACTAGTGAGGACTTTATTTTTTGAGTAGCATCATTATTTCCATGGGGAAATCATACAGAAACATGGTGACAGAGAGCCCCCACAGGAAAAAAAAAGATGCAAGCAAATCTACTACTGCCTAAATGTGCTCAAAATTAAGAACATATGTCACATCTCTTTGGTGAGTGTTAAAATCACTGGGCTATTAGGTATTACAATACAATGCTCCTTCATTTCTTCCTCTTAGAGCTTCTCTACTTGACAAAAGTATTTAAACTAGTCAGTGATACAGAGAGAGATGCTCTTATTTGGGACACTTGGAGTTCAGTCCTTCATTGAATTTGAAAGTATAAAGGAAGGAGATACACCACCTTCATGACACAATACCTTCTAGCCAGGTGTCTAATGCAGTATTAACCACCTTACAGACTAAAATTGCATCAGAGAGAATTTAAGGAGGTCTCCTATGTCTCATATGAGTGTCCTAATCATTAGATTATCAACAACAGAGGAACATTCCTCCATTATTTTGAGAATCTATATGCCCAGCCCAAGCTGAGTCTCACCTTTGAGCTGCTATCTGATATCGTATTAAAACCATCTGTGTATTGCCTGCACTGTGCATGCTGCATCTTCACAGTTCCCCTAAAAATGTGCAGGTGAGTCAAGCAAAAGGCCATTGTAATGGCTTCTGCTGTCCTTCTTGATATTTCTTATAGTATAGGGAAGTCTCCCAAATGGCCTTCATACTGAAGAGTTCCGGCTTACTTTGAAGATTACACAGGCACAGTTCCATAGCTTTGATCCGTCTTTGTTCTGAGAGTGAAAAGGAGAGTTTGGGTCAAAGAGACCAACACCTACTGCAGATGAGCCAGATATAAGCACAACGTGTCTGAGATGGCCAGCAGCAGATGCCCAACTTACATGAGAAGGGCCGTTAAGATGATTAAGGGACTAGAGCATCTCTCATATGAGAAAAGACTGAGAGCACTGGGACTGTTCAGCCTGGAGAGGAGACGGTTCAGGGGGGATCTTATCAATGTGTATAAATACCTGATAGGAGAATATAAAGAAGATGCAGCCAGACTCTTTTCAGCGGTGCCCAGTGAGAAGACAAGAGGCAGCGGACACAGACTGACACACAGGAAGTACGTTCTTAGATCTGAATCTAAGAGAAAGCTTTTTCACTGTGAGGGTGACTGAACACTGGAGCAGGCTGTCCAGAGAAGTTGTGGAGTCTCCATCCTTAAAGACATTCAAAAGCTGTCTGGACATGGTCCTGGGCAGCCTGCTCCAGGTGACCCTGAGCAGGCGGGTAGGACTAAATGATCTCCATGAGTCCCTTCCAACCTCAACCATTCTGTGTAATTCCAAGATTATTTCAACACACTCTTCAGGGATGACACCTATCATCTAGCAATCGCTCACTACTGTCTTGGAACCTGTCTACAGTGGAGAAGAGGACTGCCATTGCACCAGGGAGCCTTTTCATGTTTCACCAGACAGTTTGACACTGCAAATCCATGGTTACTGAAAAAGCCTGGGAAGCCATCAACTAGATATACTAGCAAAGCGGGGGGAAGGGGGCTTTCTCCAGGCCATTTCTTAGATGGGGTTTCTCTTTTACTGGTCAGAATTCAAATCGCCATCTAGTGTCTTTCACAGTATTTCAGTGTCAACTGTAATGACAAACATTTGATTCAGCAGTCATTAGTGGATCAGCAGGGATGATCCAGTGATGCTTTACTGAATTACAGTAGCCATGTGCATGGCATCAACATCTCTGAGATCTTTTCCCTGTACCAGCAGGGTTAGGTCAGCACCTTCTTTCTACTCATGTTTATCAAACTGTAACAACTGTATGATAAGTGTATCATGCATTTTGAGACAAAGAGGCAACAATTCTTCAGCTGGGTCCTGAATTTCACAAAGAATTTAATCCTAAATGCATTCTTAATGCTTGTTGCTCCTTGTACGACCTGTGCAAAGTCACTGCAAAACTGTTTCAGGTGCAATAACCTCTTCAAGTTCAGGTCTGTTCTTCCCATGATCACCATGAAAATGTTCTTGAAAATGGACATCATGTTTCTCATCTGCCAGTCCACGGTCACCCAGGCACTTTTAGACAAGCAGCTTCATGGTACAGTTAGAAGTTCAGCTGTTTCATGTTCATGTCATTTTAGAACTCCTGGGTGAAAACCTTCATGACAATTTGTTGCTGTTCACTTTGCCAGTTTTGTAAATTCTCCTGCCATTCTYCTACTATTCAATTTATGATCGGTCCTCTGTGGCACAGCTTGCAAAGAGTCAGGAATCATAGCTTTTTCAATTTCTTCAACAGTCAGTATAGATGCAAAATATTCATTTATTTTTTCTGCTATGACCTTATATTCTCTTTTTCACATGTCTGAGAAGGTTTCCTGCTTCTGGTGCCTTTGGGAAATAATTCATTAATGGCTTTTATGCCCTTTGAAAGTTGCTCCCCAGCTCTCTTTTGGCCTACTTTTTATATTTAACCTGCTAGAGTTTGTTGTTCCTTTCATTTTCCTCATTTGGACACAATTTCACTTTTTTTGAAGGATGTCTTCTTGAATTAAATATTTTCTATGACTCTGCAATTTAACCATGCCAACTTTATTTTGCATTTTTGAAGTCCCTAGGCTATTTTTATATAGTTTTCCTCTTTGAAATTATGCATATAGTCATGGATTTCTTGGCTTTTGTTGTTTCTACAAGGATGTTGAATGCTAGCACATTTTAGTTTCTATTATAGAGCAGCTTTTTGACAGTAACATTTCAGAGAGGTTCTGAATCTGTTCAGGACTGAGTTGCTTCTCCTTTTGTGTGTTTCTTAACTATCTACTTCATGAAGCAATCACTGCAACTTGTCCACAGATTTTTATTTGCCATCATCTATGTGCACAATGGCGGCTTTCTCTGGGGAAGAAATTCCATAGAAGTGCAAAAGGAGGACATGAAAAAGGTTAATTTTCATTGCTTCCCAGAAAAAAACAAACAGTAATGTTGAATGTAGTGGTTTAGTTTCTTCAGCTTACACAATAAATATGTCAAATATATAAACTTCCTCCTGAATGTAACAATAAACTCATTGATTGTACCATTTGAAAATCCTCACTTCAGAGAGCTGCAATACAGAATGTAAAAGAAATCTAAATTTCTTGTTTTACCTGCCTATGAATTTTGATCTGTGTTCCACAGAAATTCATTGTATCCATTTTTTTCAAAATGACTTTTTATAACATTTTCTAGAACATTATTTTATTCTGCTTTTACTGGAAAAGGAAACCATTGTATATTTTCATTATTTGGAAACTTCATTTCACATCACAACCTTCACAGGATTACTTGAAAGATCCTGAGCCCACCTGGCTATGTTTGTCTTTCAGCCAGACAGCTCCCATGACGGAAACCCTGTCATGCGTGGCAGTGCTCTGCGTGTCCTACCTCACCTGGTGGGGAAGGATAAGTATGGGGCCTCAGAGCAAACATGGGATGAGGCAGAAAGAATGACATGGTACCCCTTTGGGAAATGGCACAACAGCCTCAACTTGTCTTTGTTTTCTGTTGCTGATTCCAGCAATGAGTTAAAAGCTCAACAATGCCCTTCTTATAATTCAGTTAAACTTAATACAGGCAAAAGCATATGACTACTTTTAAAAAAGTAAAATGGTAATGGCGTGACCTATGAGCTCCCAATCAGTTTTAAATTACTATTAGCAAGATCTGATTATATAGATACGCATGTGTCTATTGAATGTGTTCGCATAGCATTTTAGCTTCACAAATATTCTTATTTTTCATACAAAGGTTATTTTAACTTGGAGATATTTAAACTAGCTCCCCAACAGCATCAGCGTTTCAATTATACTCCTATCCCTGAACTAGAGACTATACATATGAGGGTTTACTGTTCTTATCACACTGTCATCTGTAAGTACATCATTATTTATTTAGTACAATATCACATCAGAAGGAAAGGACAGGTTTTTAGACCTTGGCAAACAGACATGTTACATGACATACAGTTAATTTCCAAACAGGGATTTAAAATTTGAAAATAAAAAATAAATAAATACTTGTGCTGCACAAACCTCTCTCTCAGTTAAAGAAAGAAAAGAAAAATAGTAAAAGTAGTTAATATGGTAAGATTTCAAATATAGGAAAGAGAACCACATCACTTAAAATTATGTTGGGAAAAATGTTATATGATGTAAGTTGATTACGGTTTTTATAACTGTACAGCTTACTAATTTTTTAAGACTTGTAAGATAAGTTACAGGAGTTATAAAATAGAAAAAGAACTTAACTTTAATGTATTTTCTTTTCTTTTATTATTTATTATTATTATTTTATTTATATATGTCTATATTTCTTTTATTATTTTATGTATTTTCTTTTATCTTATAATTTTTATATTTTATTATTATTGAGATTTCCTGCAGTTTTGTAAATCACATTTTAGCTTACTCATGCCTGAAGCTAAGCACATGGTAAGGAGTTGCAAGATCAATATCTAAATTAAGGATAAATAGCATATTTTTAAAGATCCTTGTAGTATTTACCAAACTGATTGCACACTTTGATCCAGCAAAGCATCACTACTCAGGATTATGCTTAAGGTCAGACCTACAAAGGTATTTAAGTGTCCAGTTTCACCTTGTCTCAGTGATATCTAAAAGTCATGGATGTCCCTGACTACAATGTTTCCATAAGGACCTAAGTGCAAACTCAGTGTTAAGCATACATGATATATTGCCAAAAGCAGGTAGCTGATAAAAAGAAACCAAAGAGTTAATATTTCTGGAAAGTTCTCAAAATACACAGCCAAAATACAGCTAAGTAAGAAATATAAATAATATGAGTATAAGTAAAGTAAATAATATAAGTAAAGAGGAAGTGGGAATTTAGGGGAACAGCATCTAACAATTTAGGAGGTTCCAATTTAGGTTCCACTTTACTGTCAGCAATCTGATAAGAAGCTAAATGAATAATCTCTTCTTAATTGTTTTCCTGGCTTTTTTTAATACTAGGATTTGCTCAGACCTTTTATTTGTATATCACAACATTGAAATCTATTCCAGGAATGTATAACCAATTAAAAAAAAGAGAAACTTTTTCTGCAATTTATATTGTAACACAGTTTTTATGACTATGTTTTCAAATGCACTCTCAAGCATCCTCACAAAACCATGACCATGCATTTTGCTGTAAAACCATAATACTTGCATTACTTCACACAAATGAGATATGCAGCTACTCAGCTGGTGTGCCCTTGTTCCAGGTTAGAGATGTCTGAACTCATGTATTATGTAGACTTTTAGGAGATTTTTATTGCACACAATCTTGAAAATGAAATTTGGAGGTTTATACTGTAAATTTCTATTCATATTTGTGATTAATTTCTCATTGATTAATCGGCCAAGTAACTGTTGTCCCATAATAGCCCTAAAAATATTATCAAATATTTTCATCAGAAGTCACTAGTCAAGTATTACATTTCTTTAACAAAACATACTGTGTTTCAGTAAATGAGGGAACATTTACTCTTAATCTATTCACTGAATGAATAAAATAATGCAGATCAAAACAGCAGTCAGAAGATGTCTACTTTTAAATTTTCAAGAATTATGATATGCCAAAATAAAACTTTACATAAGCCTTTTTAAGTATACACCGGGCTATTTTTAATCCCATGACCTAATACATTTTTCCTCTCTCCATACGACTTCTACCTGGTTTAGTGCACAAAGTGAAAAATACACCCTGCATGTATCCACAATGTTTGTGAGCTTCACCTTTCAGCTTGTTGTCTTAGGTCTTATTTATTTTAGAAAGTTCAACCCAGCTCTGCAAGCAGAGTTATTTATTTCCTTATTTTTTTCTGTGGTGCTCACTGAGGTAACATGCCTATGAACTACTCAGAGGATATCTTTAAAGWCCCTCAGCAGACATCATTGCTATTTTACAGATGGAGAGCTGATGCACAGAGGAAATAATGCCAAATTGTTTGCTTTTTTTTTTTTTTTGACTTATGGTACTTGTTTTTGTTGTTGATGTTTCTGAATAGTTGTCATCACACAGCTTCCAAAAGAGGTTACTAACATATCCCACTGGTTTCAGCTGAAATTCTGAATGCTCAGGATTCTTACAATAAAACCTTAGCATCTCAAGCTGGGTACTCAGAAAATAATGACCGTTCAACTAGTTTAATTTTTGAAAAGCACCCTATCACAACTTTGAAACAAACAAATAAAAAGTTCCTCCTTTATATTTTTTTTCAATCCCATGATACATCAAACATCTTCCATTTTCTGTCACAGATTTAAAACTCCCTAAAACAGCATCCTTTTTTATCACTTTATCCAGATTAGTTCCTAGAGAACATCAAGTCTATGAATTGAATAAAAACTGGAGTATGGAAGAAAATAAGGGAGTAAACACAGAAGTCGTCTAATTATCTACGAACAAGGAATATCAGTTCTAGCATTTCTGAGTACCTAACTTTGGAAMCTTAGTAGTGTTTTATTAACATAGTTACTGTGATACATCTCAACAGAATACTTCTAAGATCATATATATATATATGAATTTTATGTACACATGTATGTGTGTATGTATTTCTGTATGCATGTAAATTTCAAGCATGTTTACACATTTAAGGAAACTGGTGTACTGGCAAGGTTAGGTTACTGGCAAGGTTGTCATCTCCCCTCTGACCTCAACCTTCCCAGCTAACAGTGACTGAGAAATAGCAGCAATAATACTCCCTCACCCTGTGTGTACCAATAGAAGGGAACAAGTCCTAAATGTTTGCAGCATGTTCATGAATATTTGGTAGAGGAGACTTCTGGAGATGCACCTTTTAAAATTTGTATTTGGTGGATTCCTCTTCTACTGATTGATCCATTCTGCCTCATTTTCTGCAACCTATTTCTGAGCCATTACAGCCTTTCAACCACCCCTTTCACTGGTCCAGTCTCAGTCTCTTTTATTGTTCACCTCAAATCTCATTCCTCCTGCAGCTGTTCCCACGCCCACCCAGCAGAACACAGGAACGCGTGTGTAACCTGGTCTCCTGGGCTAACTTGTGCAGGGTACTTAATTATCTGATGCAGCTAATGGATGTAAAATGTTTTGAATGCTATAAAGTGCTGGAACATGTTCAGTGTTCCCTGGAAATAATATACAAACAGTTTAGTCAGCACATATAGCTAAAGAGAAGTGTATATTGTGTGATTTTAGGCACTAAATACATTTGTGCTTCAGTAAGCCTCATTTTTGGTTTGGCAAGAATTGAGTCTTTGGCAAAAAGACCACTTCCTACCAAAACTCATATTGTCATCTCAAAGCATTAAGACACTAGAGCATTTCAAAGAAAAAGTCATTCATCTGCAATGTGGGCAAAAACAAAGCAAAATGCTTTAACTTTGTTCTTACAAACAGAAGAACTAAAATACTTGCTAAATACTTTAAAGAACATTCAGTCTTGGGCAAATATCCTGTTTCAGATGTCTTTAGAAAACTGTAAGCAGAATTGTAAGAACTAAAGCAAGTGACTTATAAAGTAATTGTAGGGAAATCAGCTGCCAGATATTCTCATAAGATCTTTTTAACATTCCCATACCCTATACAAATATTTCTCTGAATATACCACCACTGCTACGGACATAGAAGATACCAAAAATTTAACTTTTAAAATGGAGACTACACAACACTTAGGAAAAAGAAGCAGCTCAAATAATTAGCAATTTTCTCTAATAAAAGATAATCACTTCTTATTGAGCTTTACYTTGCTTATATCTTTGCCTCACTATGGCAATAGTAATATTACTATAAAAGGAATTTTGCAAAATGTGATTTTTATTTTTGAAATTTAAGAGATAGCTGAGTATAGGTGTCCCATGAGGGAAAAAATATCAGTAAGAGTTCAGGATTTTCAAAAATAAGATGAAATAAAACAAATGGTCTAGTATTGTTTAAGATGGAAAATAAGAGGATCTAATTGTTACTAGATGAAGCAAGAAAGATCTCATCTATGTTTTCATGTCACTACATCAGAAAATAATTTACATTTAATCCATGGAAATATTAATACTTTAATCAGTTGTTTCAATTTAGTTTGCTTTTTTTCTAAGAAGCAACACAAGACTTTATAAGGCACTACTTCTGTTCAGCCCTCAATGGGAATACRTGTTAATTCCTTCTGTGAGAGAAACTGAGAAAGTAAATATCTATGATTAGAAGTCAATACATGCAAGAAGCTGGTTATCCGCTATTACAGTGAGCACTATCAAAATTACATGATTCTCAGAACAGTTGAGAATATACTGATATTCTTACTCCACTGGGAGAATAGGTGTGCTCAGTATCTCTGAAAAGAAAGTCATTTAAAACAGATCTGAATGTCTAATAGTGGGTCATAACGTTTCTCAGCTGAAGTCAGAAGAAATCTCTAAACTGAATACTACAGTAAAAACATGGAGTGTGAAGGAAATCATTTGGCACCTGGGACTAGGTTTTAGAAAAGTACTGAAAATTGATTGAGCTGAAAGAAAGACTTTTATTCATGCTTTCTTTTCTTTTTGCTTTCTTTTCTTTGTGTGCTTGTGCTGCTTTTATTCCTTTATATGGGCATTGTTGCTCAAATAGATTTTGTATCAACAGGTGTATTCCATATTAAATGTTTCACATTATAGGCCAGAAAGACAAAAATTGTCTCAGGAGATACAGCATGCAGAAATGTAAGGCCAGTGAAAGCTAGAAACCATTTAAAAATAAAAATGCATGTTCTTAAATTATAAATTAGCTTACAGAAATTATGTGCTTCCTCTGCAATGGCTGAGACTTGGATTATCACATAATTTAGCCTCTCAGGTAACATCAAACTCAGGTAACAAATTATATGCCATTACTAGCAAAAATTCAGTATTTCCAGGTCAGACTTCTAGTAAGCTTGTTTTGAAACTCTCATAGAAAACTTCTCTGATACTCACTTTTCAGAAGTGGAAACACTGGATTTGACTGTCATACGGAATAACTGATCCTAGTTTAAAGACAAGGGTCAATTGTCAGTATTCATGTTTTACTGTATTTCTCTGGATCTGAGATTCTATTTTGTAGTTATTTATTTTGCTGGCAGGTATCATATTTTGAACAAGTATTAAAGCACTTGTTCATTCACTAGCTTTGACCTTGCAACATTCTTCATAATTATAACTTTTTTGAGTTTATATTTGAGTAAAGATAAGATTCTGGACAAATTTCAATGCTACTATCCAATACAATGCACTTCATTTCATCATTTTCATTATATAGGACTTACAGCAATTTAACTGTTCCTGCTTCTATTGTGTTCCTGGTTTCTATGTTTACTTTTATGTGATCCTTCTTATCCACTCATATTAGATGATTACACATTTTCCAGCTTTGATCTATGCAAGCTTCAATTGGGCTGAAATGCTTGATGTTAACACTTCTCCCTGAGCCAGGGTTTCTAAAATGTTTGTCCAATTGTTTGTCCAATTTTTTTTTTTTTTTTTGGGGGGGGGAACATTAATATGTGTGCAGTAACTGGCAAAACAGAAATCCTAATGATTTTAAAATGATGAAGTTTAAATCTGCGTAGCTTGTGAAATGGCAAATAGCAAATAGCTTTGCTTTTCAAGCCATCTTCCTCTCAGCCTCCCTTCCCACAATTTTCCTTGTAAACTTTTTTGGCTTCAAAAAATCCTACAATGCATTCTTGTACTGCCTTTTAGAGTATAAGAAAATAAGCTAAAAAAGGAGATAAATTGAGCGAACTGCTGTTTCCTGTTTCTTGATAGCAATGCTTGACAATAATATCAATGAGCCTGAGACAGTCRCGTTCAGTAGATCTGAGGACCTAAAATACAAAACAGCTCTTTGGCCCTTTCTCTGTTCCATCAGGGTATGCCCAGTCATTTTATTTTTAAATTCCTAATAATTTCATAGCTCAGTAGCCTGAATGCCTTTAAGAAAAATGTTATCTTTTATTAAACAAAGATGTCACATGTTCATTAATTTCTAAATCGAATTAAGGTGCAGGGCAAACATCAAACTAAAAGCATTCTAATCTAACACCTTGTATTCCTTAGTAGAGGAAATATACAGGATAAAACTAGTCATACAATCTCACAATAGTACTTTAAATTATTTCTTGGCCTTTATCTATTTATGCCACCTGCAGAAGGAGAGAGTAGCTTATTTCTCATTCTTATTCAGTTACTTGTGTGTTCATTTGTGCATTTTAAAATAGGTACTAATCAATACAAACTCATGATGGATTTTAATATGGCAATTGTCTGTCAAGAACAGGACTGGACAAAATTCATTTTACGAGGGCTGCACATTAGCCTTCAGACACTATCCCCTGGAAGGAATATGACTAATTAACTTAAAAGGGAGTGTGCTGATATTCTAGTGCCCATTTGACAAGACATCCTGTCCTTCAAATCACAGAACTTCTGGATGTCATTTGGCCCAACTCACTGCTCAACGCAGGGCAGATTTCAAATCCAACTTCAACTCCGATCCAACTCTAGATCCAACTTCAAAGTCAGATCAGGTTGCCCAGGGTTATATCCGGTCAAGTATGTCCAAGGATGAAGATTCCACAATGTCTCTGTTCTAGTGTTTCACTCCCACAGCAATTTTTATCCTCATCTAATGTCTAAGTTTAATTTCTCATATTAAATTGTGTCCATTGCCTCTCATTCTTACACTGTACCCCTCTGAAATAAGTCTGGCTCCAGCTTCTGTGTAATTTCCTTTAGATGGTTGAAGACTATGCTAGAATATGACCTAAGTCTTTAAAAAATCAGTTAGTTTTGGATGTCCAAAGTGACTCTGTTTAAAGGGGATTCATTTTTTATATTGACATGTTGTTTTACACTTTTATTATTTTATTATTTCACAGTAGTAGTTAGCAGTAGTTAGAATCTTGGGGAAAGACAGTTTAACTAAGGAAAGTCAATGTTTTGTAAAATGCAGAAATAAATATAAGAAGTATGTGCATTTCTAATGCAAATATGGTAGAAAAGATAAGTGTTTTTATTTATTATTAATAAGAATATAGTGCTATTGACTTCAGTTATTACACAGACAAATAATTTCTCTTCATCTCTGGAGAAATATTTTGCAAAAGCAAAACTGAGAAAGGAGCCTGTGAACCAATGTGTCCTTTCTAGTTAAAGTCTGATAGTTGATGATTCTTCCCCCTTTAGCAAGGGTGATTTAAGATCTAAAGGTAATTGTGTATCTTCCTTGTTGTATTTGCAAATAAAATATGTACGGCTTTCCCCAGCCACCTAAAAACATACATGTCCTAAAACTGTGTCTGTTAAGCATAAGTTCATACCTTTTATATGAGTGACAAGGTATGCATATGAGGTGTACAGCATCCTAAGTTATAATACTTATTAAGCTTCTGTCATACAGAAATGCATCCTTGCATTGGTGAGTTATGCTTCTTACTGTTGTATAAAATGTAAAGGTCATTAAATCAATGAAAAGGAAATCAAAGGGTAATCAGGATACTTCATAAAAACCTAGTGTTTACTAAGAGCTTTTTTCTTCTACCTAATCAACTGTAGTACCATTTCTTTTAATTATCATATTGGCTGCCCTTGTACAACTCCAGAAGAACATAACATGTATACATTCACTAACCAAATTTTACACCAGAAATGTGTTTGCTGCAATGCACCAGTAAAGCAATTCCAACAGCTGTAACCCCTATCTATTCATTAGCATATCCTTTTGGGGCACTTTGACCTTGCTCCTGCTATTACAAAAGCCACAGGCCTGCAGACTATCTTTAGACAGTCTTCAGGTTATTCATTTTGCAGAGAAAGCTGTTCTGCAGTTAAACTGTCTTTAGAGAGGCACAAATTCAAAATGGAAGCAGAAGCATCATTTCTAGGAAGAGCAGCAATCAGAAGTTCAGGCAATATAGATTTCTCGGATCAGTCTCTATTAATTGGCTTGTCTAATTCCGCATCTTCTCAGTACTTTTTTGTATTAAGCCTTGGATCTCAGATTCCCCAGTAATGATTCCAAGAGGAACTGAACTTTTATTCTGATGTCAGACACCAAACTGCAAAAGGTCTCTCTTTTAAAGTAAATAAATGAAAATGGAGACATCACTGTAGCTATGTTAATATGAAGGGAAAAAAACTCCCTACAAGCAAAGTCTATTTTTCCATCTGCAAAAACTCTTTTGATGTAATTCTTACTGTGCTGCTTTGGCAATCTGCAGATCTGATGACTTTGAAGAGTTCCTATCAAAATAATAGGGACAAAGAAAACAGAGAGATGTAAACTTTCATCTTTACTTAATAAAGCACACACATCTTGCTTGCAGAGAATCTCCGTAACATTAACTTATATTTGGTGGAAAGTATCTTGCTATAAAATCTATGTTTTATCTTATCCATGGTTTGCTTTGGATGAACACTGACCTTAGATATATCTCAAATGATAAATGATAGTTTCCCTAGTGAAGGTTTCCAACCAGCAAACATTATCAATTTTTAAGTAGCTTTACAAGCACAAAACATTTCAGAAAGAACAAGATCGTGCCAGCTAATCTATATTGCCTGATGCTTCATCCCTTGGGAAGACCACCAGGGTGCTATAACCATGGGATTCCTCATGGGGAACTGATAAATAAATAGACAAGCTTTGACAGCCACACTTTTTTTTCTAAGTCTTTTTAAACCAATTGTATGCTCAGGCATTTTTCACAAGCACCTTTAAAGGTATAAAATACAAAAAAATAGAAATATTATTGAATAAATGGAGAAAATTTGGTAATATTTACTTTTGAAGCATTATATAAAGAAGAGAGAAGTGATTCTGTTTCTTCTCCTCCTTAGTATTCTAGGAAAGCAGATCAACAAAGTTAAGTTTTTAGATTTGGCAGAATGCATTACTACTACTCTAATGGCATGATGTTTATCAAGCAAGCCTTCACAGAACCTTAGCATGGTCCCTCCAGTCTTTGCACTTTCCACCACTCTGTGCATAACCTGGGTGCTATTTATTTGACTAAAAGCAGACAACTAGATCTGGTTTTGTCATACCACGGCTTATCTCCCATTTACCCCCAAATGCATACACACTTAAAACCCACATGTCATTTCTGTCAAGAGGGCAGCTAAATTCAGACATTTCACTTTGAAAGGAAGAACACCTGCAATATATGCAATTCACATCCCTCACAGTTCAACTACTGCTCCTAAACATCCTGTTCTTAGATGTCCACATGCTCACTATGTTTTGTTTTGCTGTGTTGAACTGGCAGAAGGAGTTGGGAAACAAGAAGTTTATCCATTCTTATTAAAATGCCACTGAGAAACAATGGAAGAGGTAGAGAGATTTGAGAGTTTTTCTTTAGAAAAAAGTATTTAGAGAACTTATTTAGAGTATTTAGAAAAATACCTTTCTTTACAGTATTTATAAGGAACTTAGTTTCATGAATAGTGAAAACCTTGTAAAGAAAAATGAAAGGATAAACATATGAAAAAATCGTTTTTCCCCCCCTGTCCTACAGGAAAAAAAAAAAAAAAAAGACTCTGTGAAGGTTTATCTGCTACTGCTACTTTGTGTCTCCCCTAGAGAGGCAGAAGCAGCCAGGCATTGTCGGGTCTAGTCTCCCTGTAGGACTAGACACCGCTTCCTCTAAAGCAGCGGTGAAGGAATGGTCATTTGGTTCATTCAAAGGGGTGAGTGAGGTTCTCCAGGGCATATAATAAACATATGACAATCACTTCTCTATGCACTTGTATTTTACTTCTAGACTTTCTAGGCATCCCCTATGGAAGCTTTCTCTACGTGGTCTGCTGGCCCAGAACACATATGCTGGGAAATTCTGAGTTAACTTAGTAAAGCCCATATCAAAGTGTTTTTCAGGCTTTCTCAGCCTGAAGCCACGGCCAAGATTATGCTTCCCTCTTAGCTGGCTCTTCAGAAGATACCACAAACTAAACAAGACCCTTGTTCCAAAAAGCCTCATCAGCTAACAAGAGAGCGTTAGCTTACCTCTCTTTTCTGTCCTGGAAAGAGGACTTTGCGTTGAAAAAGCCAATTTGGAAAGCTAGGCTAGGCTAGGCTAGGTTTGGTCTAGCTGAACCAGGGAGCTCAGGGGGTGCTTAGGGAAGAGTCTGAAAACCCCGGGAGTGGCCTGTCGAGTGTCCCACAATTTCCCTCTCTGAGACACCACCAAGTCAGCCCTAAAGGATACGGACCACCACCCCGATGTGTGTTCACAGACAGGTCTGGGGCAGGCGTGCACTAGCGGGGTGTCTGCATGAAATGACTGTACAGCAACCTGCACCTCTCTGTTATTCACATATTGCAAAAAGCAAAAGAGTAACAGATCAGAAAAGAGAGAGAGGAAATGTTGCCAGGGTTTGGAGGGGAAACAGATAGGATAAAATGGCTGGAACCAGCCTGAAGCCCACTTGGTTTGGCTCTTTTCTGCCTTTGTGTTCACACAGATTGTCTGTGGACAGTGCTGGTGTTATTTAGAAACAGGCTTCTGCTGTTTTGGGTGGAAGGGATGAAAATAACCCTCAGGGTGTCACCAGGAGCTGTGAATAAATCCTGAATTTTTTGGTTTTTTTACTTACATCTATGCACCCAAATAAGCTATTATTTGGAACTCTTAAACCTTTATTTTGCTACATTAGGATACTATAAAATGCAATCTATTTTTCAAAATAGATATTTTTGAGTGTGTGTGCAGATTTCCCTACCAAATAGATAAATATTTATAATAAAATGCAGGTTTCAAAATTTTTTATGAAGTAATTAATGTGCTATAGTGGTAGTTCTGGGGAGTGTGGGGTTTTAATTTATCCCATTTCCAAAAAATAAAAAGGCCTATCCATTGATATAGGGCCATAGGAAAATATTTTTCTCATGGCTTTTCTTAAACACTTACTTTTCAGCTTTTGAATAGTGGAAAATCATCTGGAAAAAAAAGCTTTTTAAGTAACTAAACATTTTTAGAGGACATTCTTACACAGAAGTGCACTAACTTACCAATAGAAAGATTAATTTTCATAAAATACTCTGACACAACTACATAATCATGTCAGTATAAAGTATGGTGTATTGGAATCATTAAGTTTATTAAGAGTTTCATCCCAGTTAACAGTATTCTTGATTGTAAAATATTAATGCTGATAAGGAATTCTTGTCTTATCAACTGAATGTGCATAAAATGTGTGCAAGGGCTTAAGGACACCTGGAGAGTGTTCAAAGGCTTTTCCAGATGGAAACAGGCAGGAACTGGATTTACCATTCCTTTTACAAAATGTTTCTCAATATGCTGTAAGCCATTGATAGTCATAATGTTGGAGCTAGTACTAAGAAAACCCAAATTTAATTATAAAACATCTTTTACTTTATTCTGTTTTACCTGGAATATATTATTTTAAAAAATACCTTTTAATAGCTTCTAATCATATAATGCAATTTATTCACTATATACATAGCTGCTCTTGTGTATTCCCACAGGAAAAAAAAAAAAAGGATAATTTGTTTTTCAGTTGTTTCTTTTTTAAAAAAAAAATCCACTTTTTTAAATATTTTCCCACTTTTAACAACATAGTTGTTTATCTATCTTGAATACAATGTGTAATCACATGTAAAATATGATAAACAACTTTAAGCATCTGATTTAATCAAACAATTTTTAAAAACCAATTAAGAGTCAAATATGAATTAATTGACATTTAATCTAACTAAAGAATGGAGAAATTGAGAAATTTGAAAGTCATCTAGCTGCTGTTCGCATTTTGCAACATACTATTGTGAAACAGATTATAATATTATAGATATATCCTAATTATAATATTTAGATAATGAAATTTTTAATAATTCAGGTTTTCATAAATTCTTACAAGCTAAATGTGATCCTATGTTTTTTATACTGAAGTTAGACCTAGGGAAAATGCAATAATGCTGCTTCTATTTAATAGCTATCATTTGCCATGATTAGAGAAATCAATGGTGTTGCGCCCATATTACTAAGTACAGAATCTGTCCCAGTACCGTTTGTACTATCAGTGTGCCTTGTGTTTTTTAACTACTGTAAATGATAAAGACCTGTCTTGGAAATTTTACAGTCTGAAATTAACAGAAGAAAGAAAATAAAATAGCTTTATCTCCAATCTAGAAAGAAGATTTTAGATATGAGAATATAGCCATAGCGTCATCGTTTTCATTGGAGGACTTACTAGTTTTGGTTAACTGTCTTCCAAACCAGCTCTGTCTTGTATCCATCCCAGCCCAAGCATCACCGGAGAATCTGAGAACAGAACACAAGCAGAGCAGAATCTAAGACAATGGACAAAGGCTGTGGCAAAACCTGAAATAAATAAAGGGTTTCTGAGCCCTCGTGCCACAGAGGTTTGCCCAAAGGGCACCCATGTCTATGTTCATTTAAAAATTCTCCCCTGCCTTTCATGCTAATAAAATTCTGTGGGACCACACTGTAAACATCATCAATAAACTGATCTAGCTAAAAAAAGCAGAAAACCAGGAGTTTTTTAACTCCTTCCTTCCTCCCCCGCCCCTGTTCCTCATACAAATCACTACCATCTTACAGTTGAAAGTGAATGGTCGGGAGTGATCAGCCAGGTCTGAAAGATCTTTAAGCAGACCTGCCTGCCAAACCCTTGTACTGTGAAATTATTTTCTTAAGATCCTTCACAAAAACAACACCAAGAAGGTGCACCAACAGGCTCCTTATGAGTTCCCATGTGCATCGTCACTATCACATTTGATCTCAAATGACAGTTGCTTAAATGCTATGGGTATTAATTCTAGTTAACAATTTTATAACAAAGTTAATCACTCGTCTCTTTTATTAGGATGACCAATGCTGAGTTGGACAAGAAATAATATGATGGCAGAAAGACTGAAATTAATTTCTGACTCCATTTAATTATGGATCTCTAAGACAAGGAGAGGAGAGGGAAATCTGAATCCAAATAAATCTCCATAGGATAGTGTTAAGGTAAAAAAAAAGAGAAGGAAACTTTTTATTTGAATGTAATCTGAGGTCTTAAAGGTATACATAAAACTTTGGCTCTAGTGAAATAGCTCTTCTGACAGCTTGCTAGCTAAATTTACAGAAGGAAAAGAAGCTTTGGGATTTAATATTAGAATATGAAATTTGGATTAATTTTTTTTTTAGCTTTGGTACCTGTAGCTTTATAAAATGCTGCAAATTATGTTGTTTGTTTTGGATCTGCTAAATAAATACTGCCATTTACTTTTCTCTGAATTTGGCTTGATTGTTAAATCAAGTAGTTAACATGAAGGTGCTCCAACCCCCCTTGTATAGTGAACCTTAGATTAAGGGCTACTGGGACACTGTAATTATATGTTGCTTCAAGATAGAGAGTGTTACTTTCCTTAGGCTACTTTTGTAAGCTGTTGACAAAAATATGAGCAAGAAATATCTTTCATTAATGAGCAAGGCAGTGGAGTGTGGGCCTGAACTGTAATGGTCCTCACATCAACTTCTCACAGTAGCTTAGTCACCAGATCATGTGCCTGTGAGTTAGGAGACCTAAGATACCTTCAGCTACAAAGAGAAAAAGACATTAATAACTTTCAGGTGATATTACGCTTAAGGGTGTATTAGTCTTTGTAACTACTATTTTGGGAGTATGATTTGACACTTTACCTCTCCTCTCCTCTCCTCTCCTATTTGAACTTATTTTGAAGGTCAGAAACAAAGTAGCAGAAGATACAAAGTTAAGCAAAAGACTTTATCCACATCAAAGTTCAAGCATTGTCCAGGTGCAATCAAAGTCTGTAGCAGACTACACAAGAAAGCTCTAGAGGGAGCACAAAGACTGACAGGCAGATCAGACTACCCAAAGCTTTGCAGTACAGCTCTGTGTAAGGAGTTGCCTAGATGGGAAATTGTGGCAGAAAGTTGGAGTCAGTGTTTCTCTCCTTACAAGAAGCCAGAACTCCATGACCTGTGTGAACAAGTTGAAGAGTAATTAAGACAAGCAACAAGAAAGCAGACTAATAATCTACACTGAACAGATACTGAAATAGTTTTGTTATCGATAAAGAAAATCCTAACAGAAAGGGACTTCTGGCCACTACAGTGGTGAGTTATTTAACAACTGCTTGATCTTTCTACTTTTGCATTAGGCATGTAGATGACGGATGCAGTACGTACATTCGATGCCATGTATGTACAAGTATGCTGTAATACAGCACGAGTTTCACACCTTGCCATGTGCATTAAAGAACCAAAAACTAATGCATTCAGGGTAGCATTGCAAAATGTCACAAAAAAATCTTATGGGGTCCCTAAAAAAACCTAGAAAAGTTTCTCTCAAACTCATAGTATGTACTAGGTTAGAAATGTTGGTTGGTATTTCTAGTACTGTATTTATAAGGTTTTACTAGCATTTTTCCATGGGTTGGAAAAGTACAACAAAGCTCAAATATCAGCAAATATTTGAATAAACTGGCCGCTATTTGTCAATCTCTGGCATATGTCTGAATAGGAATTTGCAAACTGTAGTAAGTATACACTTCTCCATAGGTGTTTATCTTCTCAAAAGACTATTTTAGCACTTAAATCTAATAGAAATTGAAGTTGATCAATCCACCAACTTCAATAGGCTTTCAATCAGTAACTCAGTACCAAATACTCTCATTCAGGTATGCAAGCAACTCTCACTGATGCTGATGAAATTTCCAAGATAAATTGAGGCTAATATATGATCACCATTTTCTCCAGTCTCCTCAAGTATTTTCTTAGCTTTATTGATTAGTTTCATAATCAGCTTTTAAAATTACCTTATTTTCCTTTTCTTTCCCATCTTTCTTTTTCTTTTATTTTAAAATAAAATTTATTTTTATTAGAGAAGAACATGAAAATGATGAAACTTGCCTGAGGATATAAGTGATGTTGATCTTAATCATCTGCACCATATAAAATGTATTTAAGTATTTATGAATCGATTTATTGTTTTTCAGACTCTAATCTATCTGTTTTCCTGTCCGCTAATTACTGACATCACCCAGAACTTCAATCTTCCTAACTTTAAAAAAGTAAATAAAAATAAACTGAGCTTCAAATAATTCTGTCTCTCTTTCTGTTCAGCCTGAACAATGATAGCTGTCAAAAGAAGAATATCTTTTATCTCTAAACTTCTGAAATATTAAAGCAGAGACAGCCAATAGATATTTCATTTTTTTTAAATGGCCTTCCAATTATCTTTCCTTTTAGTCCTATTTTCTTTGCACAAAGGGAAGCCAAAAATGTGTGTTTGTCACAATCCCATTTTTTTCTGAAGAAAGATTTCTTCTGTGTTATGTATAAAAATAATCTTTGAATTAGAACTTTGCAATGATAGACAATATGTTCCTAGGACTTTTGCATAATGGGCAACCAAACCTTTACTGGATATCTGGATGGGGAAGAGGATGAAAAGAGTGTATCTTTGATATGAAGTTACTGTATTCTTTTATGATAAAACAAGAAAAACAAATGAAAAGTTTTAGGAATGACAGTATTAAACAAGAATAACAAGTCTATATGCAGACATACAAGCAGACAAAAACACATATGTATGCACGTGCATATGTTTGTTTTGTTTTGTTATGTTTTGTTTTGTTTTGTTTAGAAAGGCAACAGGTAGATAAATTTAATCTCAGCTAGTACCCAGATAAAGGAACTCTAGAAGGTTTTGTATGAGATCATTAAGATTTCAGTTCAGCTTTTTTTTTTTTTTCTTCTTGGTACGCCATCTCTGTCCATTATATATGCTTCTTGGCACAAATYCCATTATATCTTGGCTATTCCAGAATACCTTCCATTTATTAAAAACAAAACAAAACAAACAAACAAACAAAACCCATTGTCTTGGAGTCATTTTTAAATACAGGTTGAAAGGAGCATTCCATTTGCATGTGAAAAAAACCCTATATTTCAGAGGGGTCAGTGAAAACTTCTGAACTTTTTTCTTTTCTTAGATAAACTAGATCTTCTTCAGTGTCATTGTGTTGTAGTGTTGCTAGAAAGGCTTTAAATAATTTAAAACACTCCAGGACTTCTGAAAAAAGGAAATATGACTCTTCCGATTTGAATCAATCTCTTATTTAAAAATTTACTTTATATAAGTGTTTCAAAAGGAGTAAAGTCATTGTTTTTCAAAATTTTATTTTGAAAAGTATCAAAATTTCACTTTCAAAACTACAGAAAGATTTATGCAAAGAGAGTTTAAATTTCATGATATTCTATAAGAAAGGAAAAGGTGATTTCCAAGCAGCTTCAATTTGTTTATGTCTATCACTCTTGGGTTAATTCAGGAATATTTCTTTCACTGGCCTCAGTGGGATCACTGGAAAAAATAAGAAAGGACTACTAAATTAGGTCATTATAATTTTTTAATGTATGTTATAATTAGTAAATTCATTTATGTATTCTTTTGCCTATTGCCAGGTATAATCTGTAATTTATTCACACCTCCTAATTCTGTCAGCTTTATTGTTATCTATTATTATTATTTAGATAATTAGATGAAGTATTCTAGAACAGTGTTGTATTCTTTCATAGTCATCAAGATTTTTAAAGATGCCTTAGCAGTTATCCATACGATTTGATATATCATAGAGTAGATTTCTGCAAAGCACGTGAAGATGACTTGTTACGTAAAACATAAGATTGTTATGTTATCTTTTAGGTCATCCTATTTTCCTTAAAATTTTGGAAAGGAATGGATTTTTGTATATCTGCTTAACCAAAGTATGCAGTGTTTCTTCATTCTATTAGTGAGAAACAATATCCAGAAATTTTGTATCATTATCTTTCACTGAAATTCTTACCATTAAGCAAAGAAGAGCAAGGTCTCACAAGATTCCTGTTCAGGTGCTTTTCTTTATGGTATTTTGAAAACTGATTAGTATTTCTTTCTAACAGACTTGTATATGGATATGTATACAGGCAAATATGTATATGTGTGTATATGTGTATATATTAATATATTAATATACATATAGCACATACATATATGAATATATATAATATATAACTATATAGTCTATATAATTATATATATATATATTTTTATTTCTATCTGGTTTAGGAATTAATACATTTTGGGTTAGTTATTTCTTTGCCTTACTTCATCTCAAATCACCTTTCTATCTGGAAAGTAGTTGACATGTTTGTTCAGTCTAGTCCAGGGTGACAGTGATGTCACAGTTGAAGATGTTTATATTAGCTTAATCTCTCTCTTTTGGGCTGTTACGTTGTTGTTGTTTTTTTTTAAGTGGGTGCAAAGTTTGGAAGTTTAAGTCTGTAATTTGGAACAAATATTTGTGAGTTACACTGGAATTATAAAAAAACAGTGTGCAAGGAATCACCTTATTTTAAATTTAAAAGTTGCAATAGTCATAATTATTATTTTATATTTATAAGTATATTCTCCACACACTTTTTAGAGTATAATTTGCTTTTTTAAAAGACAAGGATGGCATATGAGACCTAGGATAAAATTTAGGCTCCTTGAAGTCCCCTGGAATGTTGCAATTAATTTTAAGAACACTAACATTTCAGTCATGGTGATTACTTCATTCAAGGTCTTGTGACTGTCTAGTATTACTGTTGAATGATACATGCTGACACTTGGCAGAGCTGGTAATCTCTTTTCAGTATATCTGCATCCACAGTCATCAACATGACCTCTACCTCTGTCCCAAGAATATTAATAGAATAATTTAAAGCTATTTGAAATTTGAAATACTGGAAGTTGTAAGGTCAACAGAGCTGACTAAAGAAATGTGATTCTATGCTAAACTAACTGGTGTTGATTAATATTGCTAGTATAAATGATTTTGCTTCGTATTAACCCAATTAATACCTATGTGTCTGATCTACAACACATTCCAAAGAAAGATGAACAATTCCAGGTCTCTCAGTCTCTCAGCATATGAGAGATGCTCCAGTCCCTTAATCATCTTTGTCCCTTTGCCAGACTTGCTCCTGTAGTTCCATGACTCTCTTGTGCTGGGGATCCCAGCACTGGACCCAGCACTCCAGATGTGGCCTCAGCAGGGCTGAGTAGAGGGGGAGGATCACCTTCCTCGACCTGCTGGCAATGCTCTGCCTAATGCACCCCAGGATGCCGTTGACCTTCTTGGCCACAAGGGCACATTTTGGACTCTGTAAAACCGAATGAGAAGAGAACTAGGGGCTAGCATAAATCAGACACTAGGCCAATCAATTAAATGAATGGGAGACTTAAGGAAGGCTTGAAAAGATCTTTCGAAACCATTGGTAACAGTAAACAAAACCCAAAATCTCATTTCACACAATGAAGGCAATAAAGACTATACAAAGGAAAACAAGGGTTTTAATGTTCACTCCTTCAAGAAACACTTTTAATTCATTTGAAACCCTTCCATAACACTGTTGAGATCTAAGGATAATGGTGGAACATCTGCTAAGTATGACATGTGTCTTAAAATAGCCATCCAACTGTAGATATCTGCATATCCTAATGATGGCTGATGCTCATTAACTACTTGTTGATGGAATATTAACACATGCTCAGCATACAAGCAATCAATACCAAATAACTGTAAACAGTCATTAGCATCAAATATCTGCCAGACTGATAATAAGGATACCGTTTCTCAATTCTGTTATTCATGATGAAAGAGATGGCTAACATCTATAAAATAATTTTTAAAAAGACAGTAAAGAAACATATGTACCCCAGACTACACAAACATATCCTGAACATCCACCTTCCAAAAAAAAAAAAAAGTTTTGTTTTGTTTTGTTTTGTTTTGTTTTGTTTTGTTTTGTTTTAAAAAAGGAGTAGCAGCTTTTAATATAAGGTGCAACCTGAGTAACTCTTGATCCCAAATAAACAAGCATTGCTTTTGATTTCTGAAAGACTGAGTTCTGACAGTCTAATTCTGGGCTGCACTTTCCCATGAATCAGACAGACAATTTAGCCTTTGGCCCACTCTGCAGAACCAGTATCCACAATTAACTAACTGTTATACTGAGAGGAAAAAAAACACAAACTCTTTCTTCAAATACGTACAATCTGTGCTGGTTTAAAAATGTCTTACCACTTACAGAAAACCAAACTAAGATTTTTTTATGCTGAATGTTAACTTACTGGAATTCCTATTGATGTTAATAGCATTATCATGAAGAATTATGCAGTGTGGACAAAGGTTTTGAAATCTAGTGTCCGTATTCTATGATTTCTCATGGAAGAAAAGCTGACCTTAAAGCCATAAAGGATATCGCTGTAATCAAACTGATATTGTATACAAGTTCTGAACTACATTCAGTCTCAAAAATCTGTTAACCTTTAAAAGGAAAAAGAATGTTCCAAGGCAATATTAACTGATCTGTGTGTCAAGAGCACAAATGTCAACTTGCCTTTGCTTCAAACAAGAACAGATGACTTGATAAGTGACTTCCTCATGTATGGAAGACAAAGCTTTCATCCTGACCTGCTTTTCAAATCCCATATATAGACTTAAAAAAAATATACAGAGTTTCTCAAATTGATTTAGTGAAAGAAAAGGAAAATTGGAAAAAATAATATTTCAGAAATTTTTATTTTGCTTTGATTCCTATATAGACTCACATTTTCTGAGATTTCCAGCCTATGCCAGTTTTACTTTTGAAAAGGTTAAAAGAGCTGTATTGATTAATACTTACTCTTCAAATGAATGTGCACAGCCCATAGTTTTTAGTAAAATGGTATTTTTTATTATTCTCAATATTACTTAATAGGGTAGAGATATTTTTTATGAAGAGAAAACTTTCTGATTTTTTATTAAAATGTATAAAATACAGCAAATATTTGTATTTCTATACATGAACACTGTAAGCTAGCAAGAACTTGAAAGCACTAAAACATATTGAAATTTAAATAAATAATTGGACATTATAATCAGCATTTCAATCAGACTTGTGAAAGTTTACTTTTATTTTTATAACAATACTAATGGAAATCCTCATATCAAAAAGGGTTTGGAATCTATATGCAGAGAAATTATCTGAATTTTGTTTTATCCAATTAATGCAAGAGAAAAAAAAATAGATTTTCCTTACAAGTCTCTTAGTCATTAGTAGACACAAGATTATATATCTTCTATTTGTTTTGGGTGCAACTTTGTCATATTAACCACGTAGCAATGAATTCACCAAAGCAGGACTGTTGTAAAGATAGAAGTCATAATGCGGTACAGTGCTGAATAACAACATTGGGATGAATTGGTGGTGGTAGTGATCCATCTCGCAATACAGTTACATCAGTAATATAATTCTGCCTTCTTCTTTCTTCACTGGGAGGAGCATTTATGCTGTAAAAATGGTAAACAGTTTTAAAACAGAGCTGATATCCATGGTGAAATTCTCAAAAAGTACTGATTCTTTTTAATATTATTCCCTAGACTCAGAAGAAAAAAAAAAAAAGGTAAAGGTAAAGAAGAATAAGGATGTTGAGGAAGAAGAGAGAAATATTAAAATGATGGCTTGAGTAGAGAGAAAGGACTTGATGGAGAAGATGTACTACCTCAGCAAGATGCTACCAGATGTTTACCTCGATTATCAACTGCGTGATTCCCCATGTGGCACGTCAGTCAGAGGTTTCTCTCAGCTTTTCCCAGAGGAGAGGTGCTACCGAGCCCTAAAAAGCCAATTAATCCCTAGAGAAGGGCAGATAAAGCCAGAGAGGACTCTGCCTCACTCCTACCTTTTGCTATAACCCTACCACGGTGCAATGGTTCTGGGCCTGGCCCTATATGCTGAAAGTCACTGATTTGGGATGTCACCCAGGAAGCAGAGCGTCTCACTCCAGCTGTGAGGTCAGAACCGTCCTTGCCACCACTCAGATGCCATAGTAGTAGTACTGGCGTCCTGGAGACTCCTCATGGGGAGGAAACCACTGAGCAGATTACTCTGCAGTCTGGGGGAATGGGGGCATGCACTGCCCACTGCAACCAACATCGGCGGAGACTGGGATATGTCTTCCCTTCCATAGGCTGCGTTGAGGACACTGCAGCTGACACTGCTGCTGTCACTCAGCCATGGTGTCAGGTGTTTTTCTTGGGTAGCAGCAGGGGGCATAAAGGTCGTCAGAGGGGAACATGCTGCCATGACATAGCACTACCAGGCAACCCCCTTAGTAGAGAGGATACACACCACATCTGGCTGAAAGAGGGTTCTGGGCACAGATACAAAGACCCATCCAAGGCCACAAGCACGGCACGGACATCATGGCCCATACACCCTAGCTGTTTTTTAGCCTTGGACATAAATGAAGCCTAAGCATTTTGGAGTAGATGATATGTTACAGAACCAAAAAGGAGTCTTACCAAGGAAGATTTAGGAATGGAAAAATTTAGGAAGATTTAAGTAACTGAGGCATTCTGTGATGAACATTTCCTTTTAAGCTTTTTTAGATGCCAAACATATCGGTAAAAAAAAGAAACTTGCCATTTGTAAAGAAAAGGAAAAGTAAATCTAAAGACTCAAGGAACAAAAAATGTGAAGTGGAAAAAAATTCAATCTAATTTCTCACAAAAGGAAATTTCCGTTCATAGTTCATACAACATCCTAATGGTATAACTCTGTTTTGAATGAAGATTACTAAGTGACCAGTGCTTGTAACACATGACATCTGAATCCTCAGGGGCATAGTAGGGAAGTAGTGTTAAAGTATATGACTGTTTTATCTCAGTATGAATCTGAATTCTCACTGCTCTCATTGTGGCTGTGGATTCTTGTTCCACTGCAATGACACTTCTATCAAACTCAGTTGAAATAGAAAGATTAAAACATGGATGGGAAGTCTACCTATCATGAAATTTACGTATATTATTTTGTCAGCAGAAAGGGTCATGGCTGTGGATATGCTATTTAGGCGCAACCCCCAGAAAATCCTATAGAGACCTAATGACATCTTAGAATCATTTGATTCAGAAGGGTCAAAGTTGAATCCAATGATATAAAACTACAGGCCCTTTCCTCCTAGATCAAGTGCCTTAAGAAAGAGGATGTATTTTGCAGCTTTGTGTCAAGATGGTAAACAGAGAAGAATATTTATCCCAAAAGTAGTCATTCCCCGTGGGAGCTTCTATTTGTTCAATCTTTTTACTTCTGACCCATTTTTAAACACTATGTAGCATTTCATTCTGCAATCAGTACTCATGGGATTTATGGGACTTAGTCCTATAAATGTCAACGGGGTTTATGTAGGGCTGGACCCTAGGTATTGTTAGCTGGCCAGAGCCAATAACTGCTGGCCAAAGCTAGAATGTTATATGCAGTCTGAGGACTTTAGTGGTATATTCAACATTTCTTTTTGTCTTCAATTTTTGCTGGTTTATTCATCAATAGCTACAGATGCAGTTACTAAAATAGCATCTCCATTAAAAGAGGATATTCATGACATGGATAACACTCACTTTCTGAGTAATTAGTACAGTCAAAGCAAGACTTTTTTCCTTTGATAGCCTGGGACAAGTTGGGGTCAGTAACATTATTGTCTACGACAGTAAACAGGTTTATTAAATAGATCAAACAGAAGTTTCACAAACTTCTGATCCTTAATTACCTGCAAATTTAAATCCTTATTTTATTGGAAGTCTCAGGTGGTCTTCTCAAAATCTCTATTAAAATGCAAATAGGTCATTATATAATTGAAGTTATTTAAATAAAGTATATCTTCTTCACCAGTTCTTCCTGTCATGAGATTGTGAAGAGGTGGATTATTTGAAAGGACAAGGGCTAGAGGGGATTTGAGTGAGGTTTGTTAAAATTATAAAGAACACATGAAGACTGTCCAATCTTTCTGTTTACTTTATCACCATTAAACAGGAAAACTCTCTATAAAACTAAAGAGTAATATCTTTAGCTTAGGAGGAAACAGAATTGTACATGAGGTATAGTTCATCATGAGATTTCATTACCCCAAGAGGTCATTAAGAAAAATAATGTGACTATTTCGTTCTTTTTAATAATATAAAGCAGGCAGGTGAAGAGCAGGGCTATGGAAGGCAAATTCACATAACTTGCTTGTGTCAGTGGTTATATCTGAGCTATTCCAATAGAACCTTCATAGAAATATTTGTTTTCGGCAACTGAATACTTGTGAACACTGTATTAAATTGGTAACTATAATTATCCAGAAACATTCCATATACCATATCTTGGGGGGGGAGGGGGCGCTTAAGGGGAGGACTTTGGAGCATAGTTCCATGACTGAGAATTGGAGGATATTTCGCTGCAAATTCTGCATCCGTGGTGTTCTGCAGTATACAATGCCATGTCTCTAAAGTTAAATATGAACAAAAATATATTCATGTGTTTGAACGCAGTTGTAAGAAGGTATTAACCAAGGAAAGAACCTTATAAAGAGAGAAGCTACCAGCAAAATTATAAAAGGTAGAGATAATGAAAGTTAATGATCATAAGGAGAACTCAAAACTCACAATGTCCTTGCCTCTGAAATTCTGATATCTAAAATTCTGACATATTTTTTCCCAGATAAGAGGAAAAAGTAAAATGATGCATTAGCCTATAAAATGGATCTCATTCAATTTTCAGTTTGGAACAACCAAATCACTCGATTTCAGGAACAATGAAGTGTTACAGTATACTTACTCACCTGGTTAGATATAAACTTACAGACATATATGTATTTAAGAGGTTTAGTAACGCATATGGTGCAATTCTGAACATTACCCTAACACAATGGAATTAAAATAAGTGAAAAAAATTAATTAAATGAAATSTGCTTACTTTCCTGGAAAAAATCAACAATAAAATGAAGTAAAATTCCACAATGAGTTTTTGGGGGCTTTTTGTTTTGGAAAAGTTCAGTAAAAATGACAGTCTTACAAATCCGTTTCATTTTGATGAATCTTCATCTTCCAGCATAAAATATTTCCATCAAGCCATTTTCTTTCCTTTTTATCTCTCTCCCTCTCTGCACAGAAACAAGCGGGGGAAAAAAAAAAGAAAAGAAAAGGGAAGGAGAGCAATATTTAGTGTTAATATCAGTCCTCCCACTACAAAGCATCAGTAACTTGTTCCTTTCTAGTTTCGTGTTGCATAAGCGAGTATCATACTATTTTTTCGGAAGCAGAAACAAAAGCAAAGACATTAAGTGACTTGTTCAATACCAGCAAATGTGACATCATGATGAAAGCAAAAGCAAATACAAGGCTTTCAGAGTTCTGTTTTCAGACTGCTAGAACCTTTTTGTTAGATGAGTTTTTTTAAACTAATTATTTGGAGTCTTTTGTTCACAGAAAACATTGACATTTTGTTCTAACTTGTTTGACTCCCCCTCTTCCTGCACAATCAGCTGCAGAAATTGCTGTATTTTGGTATTCTAGGGAAGTTTTTCCTGCTAACTGATGTATACTTACCTTAGAAATGTATGTATACATACAAACATATATAGGCAATAAAGGATACATCTATGATATAGAATTTAAGAGTATTCCCTTCCAAAAACAAACAAACAAACAAACAAACAAACAAAAAACTGTACTGTGCTAGACCTAGGTGTATGCCAGCTGTGTTTCTCTCTTCCCGGTGCTCCAGAACACATATGTACATATCCTGTGTGAGCCCAGGCAGAAGCTACAGTTATTTTTGTCAAGTGCACTCTGAACAATTGACTAACCAAAACCCTACAATGTCCACAAGTAAATGTAAGTTCAGGCATAATTATCCAAGAGAAAATGTTTAGGGAACATATTTGACCAGCTAACAGTTTGACATTTGCTATTATGAACATACAAGTTATTTATTGCATATTGATTGTACAGGAAACCTCCAAACAGCTCTGATGAACAATACTGAACTCTTTTGATGTACCTTTAAATAGAGGGGGTCTCAGGATAGTTGTATCTGGCTATTTTCTTCTCTGAGGATTCCCTGAGGGAGTAAAGAGAACATAAAATCCAAAGTCATGGAAATAAGTAGCTAATAAGTGTGAAAAAGAAAGTAATATATATTTTTCCCATGGTGAATCAGGTCTACAGAAATTTTCTGTGAGGATAAATGAGTAAACCTGACAGAAAGAAAAGGAAGAACAAGCAAAGCCAGATTTCTATAGGAGAGATATGAAGCATGATAGTAATTAACTTTTGCAGTCCTTACTAAAACATATTTAAAGAAGAAAACGACCTTTTTGCCTTAAAAGAATAGAAAAAAGATTGCTGAAGTCAAAGATGAAAGAGAAGATAAAAGTCTCTGGTTATAAAATTAATTATTTATGGATCAAAAGACTTAGTAGTATACTTTACTTTTATGCATGTGCACACATGTGTAAGCATATATATATATACATATGTACATATATTATATATATTCATAGTTGTGTGCACTTTGTTTCTTTGTCTATTTTCTAAAGCTAAGTTATCTTCTCAGTACATACACACAGCCACACACAAAACAAGCTTTTGGAGTGAGGCGGGAATAGTGTTCGTCACTCACTCTTTGTAAGAATAGAGGCAAGTAATTCCTCTCTTCTGCTGCCTTAGTCAGAGACAGATTACTGGACTAGGTAGACCTCTGGTCTGATTCATCAGGATATTTGTTAGTATTCTATTCTTTTATAGACACAGTAACAGTCTAATCGTTCTGTTTTATTTCTCTTTTACACTAAAAAAACCCCCAAGCATATGCAACTCCTGATTCACAAATAATGACATTTTACAAACATCCCCCCATTAAAAAAAAAAAAAAATCAATTCCTTTTTCAAGATAGACTAAAAAGTGTTCAAAGAATTTATTAGAGAATTGAATTCCCCTCCTAGCTGGTCAGAATGTATCTTTCAAACTTCTTGCATTGAGTCTTCAGGAACCAAAGGAAAATACAATGTTATTCAGAAAAAGGCAACCAGCAGCAAATGTCACTTTCTTAATAAACTGATAAACACAAGAGAGTCTTATATTTGTATGTTATCTCTGCTTTTTACCATCGCACTCTCATTCCACCCTATTCTCTTTCCTATTAGTTAATTGCTTTTTTGCTTAGTGAATGCAGCTGGTATCAGTTTGCTATGAAAATGATTGTTGATGCTGAATTTTCTCAGCAGCATGTGGATAGAGAAATGCAATTTAATATTTTGTTGAACTGATTCAGAATTAAGTATTAGCTAAATCAAAATGGAGTATTTAAATAATAGTTCAAATGTTTCAAAACACAATATTCAAATTATATTTTCTTGATTGGGAATGGAAAATACTCAATTTTGGGTTTTCTTTCAGAAAAGCAATCTGACTACCAAGTTTCAGAGAAATATTAACACCAGTGAATCTAAATTTAAAGGGCTGAACCAATTCTGATTTCACTGGTGTTTGAAGTTGAATCTGCATTTCATTCTAGGTTCTCCCTCTTTCCTCTAATTGCATTTGAACTGTTGTGTGAATGTAGGTCTTTCTGAAAATCTTTAGCTCAGCAAACTAAGTAATACTGCCAAGGCCACTGGTTTTATGCAAAAAGAAAAATTTGTGTCATGAGGCAAAAGAATTGCTTAAAACAAGCAAAAGAACAGAAGATATCAAAGCACAAACATCTGAGAAAATTTTGAATGAGTAAGAAAAAAGACTTTAGAATAATTTATTATATCTGCCTACCAAGAATATAAAACTTTTGTGAATAAAATTACTATTAAGTTTCATTCTTATCAGCAATATTAATAGAAGTTAAGGGGTTATGAGGAGGAGAAAGAAAGGGGCATGAGAAAAGGGAAAGAATATCCTCCCTGCCTTCAGCAACAGAAGCAGTTCTGAGAGGTTTTCCTCTTTTAAGTATCCCATTCTTTTGATATCTGAGGGATTATTGCTATGACTATAAGAATAAATTATGCAAACAAAGAACAAATATTTTCAAATAAGCACTTTTTTTYCCTTTAACTTATTTTTTAGGAGTATATAAAGTAAATAGGACATTCTGTCTTCAAATATTAAAAATCAAATGACTTGACACAGGATCAGTGCATAGATCTATGACTGCTACCAGAGGAAGAAATTAGATTATCATGGGGATACTTTGATGCCAGTTCCAGTGTTCCCTAGTCACCACCATCATGTGTCCTACTTCCCACTGGATTAATGAGGAGATATCTCATCTTCTATCTCCCAAAAAACTCTTCTATGTGAATCTCTAGCTAGCAACAGAAATAGACTGGAAATTAGCAAATGAAAATTTGAAATAAGTAGCCAACTGCTAATAGATTAACAAGACAGAAGGGAAGACAGAAATAGTTAAGAAGACAGCAATGACTACAGATATCATCATGATGGCATAGTTGGCAATAAATCTAAATAATAAATCTGAGTAGATCTGGGGAAATAACATCAAAATTACAACAACAGGAGGTCAATAAGAGTATCATTCAGTCACACTCCTCCTGGAGCAGCCCTGCTCCCTCACACATAGCACCAGAGAAATGGGTAGATACTAGAATGATGGCATATATATATATATATATATATATATACACATACACACACACACACACACACTTTTAGTGGTATAAAATTTGTATTTCTATAAAAGAATTTTACCAGGAAGACCTGAGTAGCATTTCCATGCAAAATGCTCCCTAAAGTCTGAGACTTAAAATCTTGACATGAGTGAACTTTGGATCCAGAGCCTAGTATTTTAGGTTTAGATATTTCTGCTCTTCATGCAGATGAAGCAGAGAATCTATAGTAAATCCTGGTATTTACTGTGTGATCTCCCTATGATCATTGTATAGGATTCCATGAAACTAGGAAGCCATATACTATAAAACAAAAGATTGAAGACAATAAGTTTGTCCAAGTTCAAAAATATTAAAATTGAATGATAGTCCAAAACAGCTGGAATTTTAATTAATTTTAGTTAAAAATTTATTTAAATTAATTTAATCTCTCAAAAAAGATTGTTTTATGCCTCTACACTTATTATATGTACACTTTAAAAGGGAGATATTTAATAATTGTCTGATCGATGTTTTCAGGGTTTGGATGAGGCTGCATATCAGGATAACACACACACCATGGTTAGGTTTTACTCATCTACTGACTCTTTTAATCATTCATCACAAGAATATTTGAAGTGCATATGGCAACAGTGATCTATTTAAACACCTGTAGGGTTATTCTTATCCAGAAATTGTTGCTGATGTTTACTTCATTTTTTTGTTTTTTCTTTGTTTTTCAAGTTGATATTAGCAATTGGTTAATTAGCCATTATAAAAGAGAAAGTAATTTAATTTTCAGTTTACACACAGAATTGGGGGGAAGAGGGGACATCAAGGCCCCTGAAATCCTCAATATTTGTACTTAAGTATACCCCTGTAGGTACGTAGAGGCCTGCTGAGATAGATAACGCTTCAGTAAATTGTTGCATGACTTTTTCACAAGAGAAATGAAATCATTTCATCCAACTGTTGGGTACTAACACAGCAGGACACAGTTGCCACTTCTTAGTAATGTCAGGAAGAATTTTGTCTCTAAAATTTGTTTCTAAATGCATACAAAAACATCTCACTCACCATCTGTTTTTACAATGTTCTTTCTGCTGACCTTCACCCTCTTCTGTCACTGTTCCTTTTTCAGTTGCCCTCTCCCTGCCCTTATACCTACCAGGATGCTTGGAGCCAAAACAAATTCACCATACAAACACTAGTTACTCTGTCAACTTGATTGGACCTTCTTAATATGGAATAGAATCGATTTGCTCTCGATTTTTGAGTTTCTATAAGATGGCAGCAAAGGGATTCTTCCTCTCTTCATGTACAACTTCCCTTGCTAGTTCCACTTGCCTCAAAATATCTTTAAGTGAAAGCAAGAACCTGCCCTGTTGGACTGATCTGGTTTTGACTTAGGATCAGTTGCTCCCCAGAAAGAGAGTGATGAACAATCTCACTGCCACTTTAGCAAACCAGTTTCTTCCTTCTCACATCCCTCCTACCAACCTGCCTTCCCGGTAACTCCTGCCCTGTGAGCATTCCCTTTAAGCAGATATCGTATCATATTTCAGTGTCCTGGGTATTTCTACTTCCTGGGGAAATATTGTAACATGATGTGTATAATATCTCTTGTGTAGGGCATGTAACATTCTCAGCTGGAATCATAAAAGTTGTTTGAAAAACTTCTTAATGAAGGACATCTAATTGAGTTTAACATCGGAGTAAATGGGTGTAACACTGTGGGCCTACGTTCTGTAGGCAGTTGTACTAGATAATCCAGTATTCCACTCTGGCCTTTTAATTTCTAATTTGTGCAAAAATATAAACAAAATGAAAGCTAGTCTGAAAAAGGGAATTTTATGTAAAAAGTACAAAAAAATGAAAAATTGGAGGCAATCTAGCATTGCTGAATTTCTTTTAGTGAGTAAATATTTAAAAAACAAAAAAATCAGTCTTCAAAACTGATTTTCATAAATCCTGGAAATATTATTGAAAAACAAAAAAAAGTTGATATAATTGTAAAAGTGATTTCTTTCTTTTGTTCAGGAAAAGAGAGACTGTGTTATAATACTCAAAATCTTATTTCTCATTTTTGATCTTATTACTTCTTTGTTCACTTTAAAAAATAGGTGGTGTTTCACAGCATTATGAATGGTTTTATCTGATCAGGACTGTCTTCCCTGGAAACACAGGATGGGTTCAGGCTGTTGAAGAGAAACAAGCCTTTCAGATTCCTAGTAGCAACCTTTCACCTTTGCTCCTTGCTCCCATTATAAGAGTAGAGAACAGAAGCTGAGTAACACTTTTCAGTGTCAAATAACCCTTACTCCATATCTTGTTTTGGAGTCCCTTAGAGTGTCACTCAGAAGGCAGACTTCTTGACACCAAGGGAAAAAAGAACATGTATTTAGAGCATCACAAGAGCCCTATTGCTGCTGATTGCTAGGAAGGGAGAGAGAGACAGGGAGAAGAAGGGGAGGGAGGGAAGGAGGGCAAGAAAAAAAAAAAAGCTTCAGAGGCTTTTAAGGAGCTTTGGGCTTTGAAAAATGAATAAAACATTGCATTTGAAATTCTTTTGTGCATTACAACAAAGAAATAAAAGTTTATGATAAAATAAAGGCCTGGCAACTTCAGCAAATATGTCCAAGGAATTGAAACTTAAAGGGCTGTAAATAAAAAAAAAAAAATTAAAAATTGTTAAAAGGAAGTTTGCCATCTGTGTTTGAAGGTTATTAGAATGTTCTTTGTTGCAAGATGAGCTTTTTCAATTAATGACTATGTAGATTTAGATCAGTAATTCCTTTAGTAATTATACTCTGTGTAAAGAAGGAATTATATGCCTTGTGAGCATGTTCCATTCTATCAAAGCAGATTTGTGCAAAAGCTGAATTAAAAAGATAGTTTATCAGTAGTGGTTCACATAATAGATATGTCAGTCATTGTATCCTGGGAGTCACAAGCAAAATGCAGACTTTATTTTTACCTAATTATTAGATGAATTCCCTATTTAAACATATATTTTTACCTGTCAAGTTGTGGATCTTTTTATTTATTAGCAAGGGAATAAGAGAATGAATGAAAGTATGGACTGCCAGTGATTATGTTTTATCACTGAATTGGCCATAATTTCTATTATGCCTCATGTTTTTATTGAAACATTTTCAGCAAGCAGTATGTTCCCATCATCAGTTCCAYTGCCCATTTAGTGCTTAAATCTGAAACAGTATTTTGGAGCAGAAATCAACTGGATATTATAACCTATTTTTTTGTTATTTTCTCAGTGAAAGAATGTCCCAAACATATATTTTCAGGGAAACTGAAAGAACTCATATATATTCATTGTACAAAGGCTGGCATCTGCTTCACTCGCATGACTTCACTGGGGTTAAAAGGAAACACCAGGCCATTAATTCAGCAGAGAAATAAATTAGTCTAAAATATTTACAAAAGAAGATAATGGGGGCTACAAAATGAAATTCATCTGTACCTCATCTTTGGGGACTTATTTCTTAGCCTATTCCACAGGATGGATTTATGTGAAAGCTTATTATAAATCTGTTCCCATTGACTTCAGCCATTGTTAATGCTGCCAGAAGATAAGAAAACATGTAGTGTTTTCAAAAATAGTTGAATACAAAGGGTGCATGGCTGAACTGGAAATTAAACTGCATTTGTTACCAAAATAATAGAAATAAGTTGTCTTTAGCTTTTATATTAGCTTTCATTGCTCTGTCACCAAAATACTTGCTTCCTTTCCTCTTTTTTTTTAATTTTAATTTTTTATTTTATTTCCCCCTCTTCATTTAGTGAATTTGGCATGTCATCTAGCATCATTTTTTCYCCCTCATTGTTTCAGTACATCTGCACGATCTTGAGTGGGATACTGAGCTGTTAATAGATAGAGCTCTTTTTGTGATGTGTTGCAAGGCTTCAGACACTTCTTGCTGTATTTGCCTTCACCTGTTTTTCCAGCACGATTAGAGAAATCCTAGAAGGCCAGGATTCTTTGTCACTATGTGATTATCTGTCATGGAAAAGGAAAATGAGATCCTTAGTAAAGTGAACTTTTCATTATAGTCAGACCTACTCCAACATAACAGATCCTAGATCTTCACTGGATACACTGTGTGCTAMTGTATTTAATTTACATAATAACGTCAGTTCTTTCTATTATTTGCCTTTATTGTCATATCTGTTATGGCCTTCTGTTTTCTATTATTTTTGTCTCTTTCATTGTTATTACTTAATATGAACATTTTTCTCCATTAATGTTTTGATGTGCAGTTCACATGTGATTACAAATGAAATAGATTATCATTAGTGGACTGCTGTATTGAACATACAAATAGCCAAGATTTCCAAAAGAGTAAATTATATTTTCCATTTAAAGTGTCCCATGTCTCTCATATTAGTGAGCTCACTGTTAAAGACATATGAAAACAGAATCCTTTTTAAAAAGCTACCACAAAAAGGAAGGAGATGTTTCTGAAAATCTTTTCTAGCTGTTTTTGTATGCTTTTGTTTTTTGTTTATATTTGTGGCTGGGGACAGGAGGTTTATCTTCAAGAATCTGGGGAAAATTAGCATTTGACTATCATTTCTTAACTAATTCTCAACAGCTAGATTCAAAAAATGTTGCTGGTTGTACCATGTGTATGATTGTCATGAACACACAGGAGAGAAGTCTTACTGAGTTTTCCTTGCAATACTAATATGAATCTCTCACTTAGATATCAAAGTAAGTCTAAAAGCAGGTAGGTTATGAGAATATTCTGCAAAAGGCTGGTGGGCTGGAGAGTCTTTCGACAACTGAGATTTTTCTCAGTCTCACACTTGCATTCTATACCTTTTGATTCTCAACAAAACTCCTGAATATCAGTACTCTCAAACTTATTCATCTTTTTTAATGGCCAAGCATTTTAATATATTCTGTGTTAACTGTCAGAAATTAAATATTCTCCTTAACCTCTCCACTTGTTTTGATTTCTTGTTTACTGTAGATATGCCCTTGTTTCCTGGTGATGACTGAAGAGGAATGAGGACAAGCTAAGGTCTGGAATAGCAACCATATTACTATCATGAATAATCTATAGTAGCAAAGCCCAACTGACTAGTTAATGAAATTTTATATTTTTGCTTCATGCATTTTCAGATTTTGCATGAGTTCCTAGCCAATTAAGTTTTTCTTCCTAATATCCTGCATAAAAAAAATATATATATATTCCCAGTTTCATGGCCTCTGTCGGACCTCAAATTCCCATACGAAAGGATACATACTGTTACAGATTTACATTAGCATCACATTAAAAAAAAAGCTTTATTAAAACATTTTATGTGTCAGTACCTACTTGACCCTGTTGAAGTACACTTTGATCCCCACTCAAGTCATTGGGTTATCCCAAATGGCACTTGTTAAGACCAAACTGTGTGTGTTGGGGGGGGAAATGGGAAAAAGAACATATTGCACGTTCAGTTTTGTGATGATATGAAGTCCAGACAAAGCCCAGGCATCAGTGTCTATTCAGCAATTGGGAAGCATTCCTGGTTACGAGCAGAGAACAGCCAGAGAGACTTTTGGAGCTCATTAATGAATGGGTTTAATTCCTTGGGGGGGGGGGGATTTCAGTTTTTTTTCTTTAAGTGTAAATTTGTTTTGTCTGACAAGAACAAGTAGATAGAGTCTATTGCTAGAAAAGATAGATTACAGTGATATCAAAGGACCATCTTATATTCCGTTATGTCAGTCTTGGAATGAATCTTCCAAGTAGATGCCAAGAGAGCTAGTAAGGAAGAAATTACATTATTTCTGCTTCTGCTATATCTGTGTTAGTACATGCTGTTTGCCACATGTTAGTAGTCAAAGTCACAAGCACTAACGTGACTTCCCCAAGGAGTGGAGAAGAAAAAGCACTGATCTTTGTTGTTAAGTGGACATAATTTCTACCAAGACTTATTGGCATTGTAGAAAAACCCTGACTTTCCATTTCACCTCTCATTAATAAATAAAACAAACATCAGGCTTTGTTTTCAAGAAGTTTTGCAGATGTCTGTTTCCTCCTCCATAAAAGAGGTTTCAGGGATAGCAGCAAAATGTTTAGAAATATCTAACTGCTACATTTTGGCATGTTACAGGGAACTGAGGACAGTCTTTTCTCAGATTTCCAAGAAGTTCAGCAAAGCAGATTCCCCAAACAGATAGCTGGATCTGTACAAGAAAATAAATGTGTATATGAGCTTAAGGTCCCTTAGGCACAGTCCAGCATTTTGTAATCTAACATTTTATCTTTTCTTTCACAATACCTATCCTAGGAATGGGATTAAATGCCCAGATAAAGTAAAATGCATGACATATTTAAACTATTTATCTAACTATTTTCACTTACCTATATTATGGTTATGGATGGATAAAAACAGGTATAGAAAATAGAGAAATCATGATCACCAAAAATAGGAATGTAATCTCTTGAAACAGAAGCAATACACTATTCCAGCTAGTACAATTGCATTTATGTATATCTGTGTGTGCACTCAAATGCTGAAACAGTTTTTACAATTTTGTTTAGTATTAATTTAGTTCAATAATAAGGCATCATTTGAGTAAATTGGTACCAATATTAAACAGATAACAATACAGACAATATCACTTACCTATGCAGTTCCATTAATTTATGTTTCATTAAAATCTTCCTGTCAGAGTCAGGTTTCAAGTCCTTAGCAGATAACATGAGCTTGATGAAGGATAGGTTTGTTTTTTTTTTTTTAATCAGTTATCTTTTCCCCTTGGATTATTTTAATCAGCATTAGATAGTAGATCACAACTCTTTCAATAGTGCCTTTTGATTACCAGTTAGTCTAGCAAAGAATATTTTGGTCCAAGTGACAATATCTGCTCAAAGCATATCAAGAATTGTGTTAAGGGGACCCTAATCACCAGTAGAATAATTAGATAAATGTAAGCTGAAAATGTACAGAAGAGCCGCCTGCTTCTTACCTCTGTATTTCACCAGTGAAATCTTTTTTCCCCCATGAGCACTAGAGAATTTAAGATATTCCTATTTAAGATCTCTCTAATTCTCACAAAATTGACAAATCTTAAGTAGTAAGTGAAAAGGACAAAAGAGTAGCAAGGTTTCCCTTCCCCCTCATGGCAGTGAATACTTATTGCCTATTCTGATTCTGTGTAGTCAGTCAAAACTTATTCATTTCATGAACAAAAATTACACATTCAGTGAGAACTACTCACGTTTCAACTTCTTGCATACTTCTCCAATTTGTTTCATCCATATTGCATCATATGGAAATTCAGTGAACAGTCACACATAAGACCTCCTCTTTTATAATGTGCAATGTAAACTTTAGAATGAACAGCAGTTTTATTTGCACATGAATCTACAGTTACCTGATATAAAATTAAAATTTGAATGGTTCAAAGTGAATGGTGAACTGTTTGAACCAAATGAAATTCAGTGCAACAGCTTCAAAATAAAATTTGCTAAAATGCATATTGCCAGAAAAAAYCTGCAAAGGATCTGGCTTCCATTTCAGACAAATATAAATCAAATATGAATTCTCCAGTATTAGTRGAATTACAGTGTCTCAAGAGTAGTTCATGGGAGATCAAATTTCAATATACTGTGTCGATGACAATGCACATCTCAGCATTTTTGCCTTTACACTTTTTCCATAGTTTATATTAAGAATAATAATGACCTCTAGGTCAGTCATTTCCTGACAGCTAATTACTGACTGCATTAAGGGCCTAAGGCAAAGCCTGTGGGCCACAGCTTCTCTGGCCAGTCACTGCCTGTTAGGAACTGCTTTCTTTATCTGATATGATTCCTTAATTGAAGCTCTTTGTGTGCTTCAAAAAGCTAAATTGTCTTTTTTTATTAATCCCAATAATAACACATTAATTTGCATATGTTCTATCCAATTAATGTATAAAGTGTTCTTGAAATTCACAAAGAAAAATTTTCAATGTTTGGTGCTCTTTGGTCTCTTTTCTCTTGACTATAGATTTACATCTGTTGCACATTAGAAACAGGACAACAGTTGTTTTAAGAGGACAGTGCTAGCAATTTATACACCAACTTATATTGGTACTTATATTAAGCAACATACTTAGACACCTCACTATCTCCTCACTGGATCTGGGATCCTTTGTCTAACAATATTTATAAAGGGAGGTGCAATAAACCCAGTGAGGGGCACTTATGATCTGGCAATATATTTTTGTGGCCATGCATTCCAGATTAGCTTAGGCTATTTTTCATGTACACTGGTCCTGAGAAGTTAGGATTCTTACATTCTGTGAAAAAAAACAACTGGGATTAGATTTGCTTGGGAAGCGTTCCTCATAGTTTAAGACTTTTTCTCAGCATGTTAGCATCTCGGCATGAGGCATCAAAATCAGTAGCAGCAGTTAAATTTCTACTGAACATCCTCAGCTCTGTGGGACAAGAACCTTTTTCTGAGTACAAAACTCTGCTTAGGATAAGAAACTTACTGACTTGTCCAATTTGTAAGTGTTAAGGATTATTCATGGAGGCTAGGAAGATCTAGTAGTGTTTCCCTGCTATCATCCAAATTCCTCATTTACCACATTTCAACTTTAAGTTTGTCCAACAATAGGTAATACTGTTTTTTCTTGAAACAAAATCATGTGAGGTTAACTTCTAATAAAAGAAATCTAGAGTATTCATTTAACTCAAAGTGCAGTATTTTATTCAGGTAACCAATTCCATCATATCCTAATATTAATTGCTGAACTTTGCAACCATATTCGTTGTTTTTAGCTACTTATTAAAAGTAACCTGCCGTTTGTAATTTCCTAGATTCCCCAAAGGAAAAGAAATAGAGGAAAAAAACAGTACAACTTCCCTCCCCTCAAAACTCCAGAAGTGTAATCTATTTACAATAGAAATATTGATTACCCAGTCAAACAAATGTTAGCCATAACGCATGTCCATTCTTTGGGCCACTTTCTAATGGACGAAGAGATGTTGCAGTTGGCAGTGAATTCTGTTAAAAGGATTTATGAGATCTAGGAATCCTGATTTTGATAGTCCCTTGTGCTTCTGCCTGCCTCTTCGTATTAGCCTTGAGTCCTTTCTGCCCCAGTATCCCCTGTCCTTCATATATTTTATTTTTATTCAATGCCCCATGAATTTCCTCAGTTTTATGTTCCAATACAGCACAGCCTTGGTTCGGATTTTCAAATAGGATTCTTATCTAGTCAGCTCCCTGAAACCTTCCAGCCTCCAGCATAACTTCTCCATATTCCAATGGACCTGAAGTTTTCCCCCTGCTTTTGTAGTGAAGGAACGTGGACCTTGAAAGGACCAAAGAGATTGTATGTACCRAAATAAACTCTGGAAATCCCTCATATTTTTAGTAGTCTAACACATTTGTGTTGATTAAGATTTACAGGAGTTAAAGTGTCTGGATTTTGTCAGAACTTCACAGAAATGATAAAATGCACTTTTCTCACCTTTGAGAAGATAGTATTCCTCAGGCTAGCTCCATGTTCCAACACATGACATCTAGGGCTTCCTAGACAAATAGTTTAAATAAATTGTTAACATAAACACATTAGCATATTCTTTCTTCGGCATATTTCACTAAACTTTTCCAGAAAGACTCATCCCAAGGCAAACTGGTTAAAAGGAATTGAAAATATGTAATAGGACTTCTCATTGTACAATGTGGTATTAAAACTAGTCTACACATTTGTTCTGAAAAGATCAATATGGGAAACAGCAATCCTTTTCCATATGATTTGTCAGGGTCCYTTTCATGTACAGAGAATGCTTTTGTGTGTAAATTTACAAATCCTGGAAGAGAAAAAGAAGAATTAAGGAACTTCTTCATGAACAGATCTATATCCTGATGTTTGTGACAGGTTGATGAAGGGTCACAAAACAAAACAATAAGGCTAGGTCTGTAACAGTTTTATCATCCCCAGAACTAGCACATGGAAGACAGATTCTTACATACTAGGCAGCTGATAACCCCTATCCCGTCTTACTGAATATTTTCTAGTTAGCTGTTACCTTCTAAGGAATTAGAAGTGTGGGTTTGTTTGTGATGATGTTGTTTGCAAGCTATTGTGAAGTCTGCTCTGGCTGCCACTTGGATGATGTCCTCCAAAATTGATTTACTTTAATTCTTCCCCCCCTAGTGTTAGTTGAGTTATGTTTATTTTTCTAATAAATAGTAAATGGAATAGTTTTGTTAACCCCTCAAAAATCTTAGTGTTGTGTCTGTAGTGTGGATTGCACCTTGCTGAAAAGCTGGATAAATTTGTCCCTGCTGAGTTTCATGCTGCGATAGTTAGATTGCCACCAGCACCTGCTCAAGCTATTTTAAAACAAACTCAGACACCTTTTTGCTATACTGTACCTTGGAATGCCAACATATGCTGAAATATTTAGGCATGAGCAGTATGTAGTAGTACAGGCCCTTTAAAGTTCAGAAAATGCCAGCTCCTACTTTCCCCACCAATGTCAATTATACACCTGTTATAGTCAAATACCTCTTGTGCACTTACAGGTATAATTACTCTAAGGTAAATGCACTGAGGAAAGCAGCACAAAAAATATTTAAAGGCTACCTTCTCAGCAGTCAGTGAAGCTGAAAAGAACATGTCCTTGATAGATACCCAGAATATTCATCAACCCCCATAGGACTAATTTAAGGTTATTCTGGAGTTTCAAGAGAATTCAGCATGAGATCTGGTCCTAAACTCCTGGTAGACCATTTAAGTGATCTTTTAGGCTTTGTGTGAGCCCAGACTACTTTAAAACACTTGTAGTTACTCTTTTTTTTAGAGTTTATTCTTACATATTGTTTCCAAAATACACATACATCTGGAAAACATTAGGGTTGGAGGGAGAGAATTTAAAAACTAAATTATAAGAATATTTAATTATTAAAATGTATACATGCATAGTTTCACTGTGTCTTCATAAATAGCTTACCTCAGATGGGTCTTATGCAGCAAAAAGTTAAACAAAAGTACTTGGTGTTTAACAAAATGTCCCATAATCATCCACTGTTTATATTAATCCAGTGCTAACATTATTGTTATTTGCCATCAGCAAAACAGTGGATACATTTACACACCAAATGCAAAAATTGTAGGTCATTTAGATTACACATGGAAAGCACAGTGATTTTCTGTACATATGTAACCTGAGCATGGAAGAGCACACTCAAGGAAAGCTATTAGAGAATATTTTTTAATTTATAATTTTGGCTCCCTATTTAACAGTAGCACTTGGAATAATGGACTGTGCTATAAAACTTGTTTTAGTTTTTTGAGGGTTTGCTTGTTTGATTTTTTTGAATTTGAAATTGCCTTGTTCTCTTCAGGACTTTTTGCACCACAGACTACAACAGGATGCTCACTTTTCTCTTAAAAAGAGTCAAGAGCATTTGAACCTGGGTGATTGTGTTATTCTACTCTCCTGCACATTTTTAGATTCCTTAAGAACTTATCAAAATATCAGGGTATAAGCTCTTATTATGACTTTATTGCTTTCCTGTAAAAATTACCCCTTCACTAGAAGAGTTTTAGGGTTTGCTTGTTTTGGGGTTCCCCCCTCCCTCCCAATATACTAATACAGATGTTGAGATAGTATTGGCACTGTTCTGTAATAGTTGATGAACACTTGATATTAACATCGCTGCTGGAGTGTTTAATATATAATTTTAGTGGGCTAAATCAACACTGATGTATGCAAACAACCAGAGAGGTAAATCTGTGATTCATTCTAACAAACACTTGGGATGTTATAAGCCATGACACTAACTTGACTCTTTTTTCAGATGAGCCAACCAATTAGCTTCAGGCAGACAGCCTGGCTAGAAACCTGTGAAATAAAAGAACAAAGAATGTTTGAATAAAAAAAAAAGTGTGTTCCAATGTGGCGGGTCAGGCAGGCAATAGACCAGGCTGTGAGTCACAGAACCTAGAGAGAGGAAATAACTGCAAAATCAAGGCCAAGGGAGGTTGAGGTTCCATGTATGCAGTAAGCCACTGAAGCAGCTATCTGACAACAAACAGGCTGGTCCACCCCTCTTCTGGCTCTCAACTCCATAATACGCCAGCATCAATATTGATCTGACTCCACAATACACTGACACAGGGAATTAAACTGGCAGGAAAAAAAAAAATATAGCTATATCCACTTTTATATAGTTAGTTCTCAGCCTAATTGGCTCAGTTTCGACCCAGAGGAGTGCCAGAGCTCATAAGTGAATTATCAGCAGGTGGCCAGGAAGGGAGACTGCTCTCTTCAGTGACAATTACATATCAATCAGGTTCAGCTGAGAATCATCCTTAGCGACTTTATTGAAAAGGACACATCTTTGAATGTGATATATATGTAAAGTATTAGAAAAATCATTTTTCTCTTATACTAATCTCTGCTAAGATAATAAAAGTAAAGAAGGCCATCTTCAGTACTATCACAGGCTCCTGAGACAAGAACTGTGATTTCCATACCTTTAAGATGAATCATAGCTAATACATAGAGTATGAGATCTCAAGGCCTATTTTAAGGCTGAGAAAAAAATAGCATAACTTAATTTCATGCAAGTAAAGTCACAGGACTTTAGATTTGAAGGAGGTAACTTAAAAGAAAGAGAAAAAAACATTGCTAGCTGTGCAACATGATGAAAAAGTGTACCTTTAAGAGACCCCTGTTCCGAAGCATACTAGCTGATTTTATACAACTCACTGATCATTTTAACCAAGATTCTGCACAAAGCTAACTTCTGCTTAATATCTTATATATTATATTGAACACCTTCTTCTATGAGAGAAAATAACCTACATCCACGCCTGCCTCCCCTCCTAAGGAGGATAGCAGAGCAGTTAAAATCCCCACTAGAGCTTAAACTTTTTGAAAGCATGGGAGACTCCTAAAGCAAGTTTGCTGGATGTCATTCCGAAGCATATATAAAATTGAGACATATCAACGTGTTTCTGAAACAGAGGAGACAAAAAGAAAGGTTTACAGGAAAGCCTGTGTGTAATGAGAAGCTGAAGAGCCAAGAGGACAGCTTCAAAGTGCTATCTGAATTTGCTGGTGTGTGTGAAGCCCCCTCTGGGGTCCTAATCCCRCAATAAGACACCTGTTCAGAGTGTCACAAAGTCTATCTGGCCTGTGCCTCAGCCTTGCTTCGGAGACAGGGCTCAAAAGTCCATGCCTGGCAAGGCTTTGTACATACATGGAGCCGAGGTATGACCAGAATGCAGCACTGAACTCATTCTCTGAAGCAAGTCCAGTAACAACGTGATTAACTCATTTTAGAGAAAAGAGCAGAACAGGACTGGAGTCTGGGACAAAAGTAGCTCTGTGAAAGACGGCTCTGTTAGATACAGAGCTAGCGATTAGACTTTGTCAAGAAATGTCTCTCAGGCATTCCCAACGCCTATAGACAGCAGGCGTCTCTCTGTTAGTTTATCACTGAGATTCCAAATATCATGAAAAGGGGCTTGAGGCAGAAGGTTGAGCTAAGTCCAAACTCAAAGTCAGAAAAGAGCACGCACAGCTACTTACAATGTGACAACTAATTCAAACAAACAAAATACACCCTCCATAAAGATACACTGGAGTACCTTGCTTCCTCAAACAGTGTGCACAGTGTAAACAAAGACAGTGATAACAGAATTCCTCACGCAGATAAATTTCCCCCTTCCGGGAGTATTGACTGAGTGCTGCAACAAAAGAGGAACATCAAGATGAAAAGCAGTCGGGCATTGTTTACTTTAAATTGGACACTGTCCTGCAGTCAGCGCTAGAAAGATTGTTAGTAACTCTGAAATAAAAGCCACCAACAGAGAAAGTAAAGACAACATCCCAAAGAACTTAGTGTTGTATGCTCACTGTCACTGAAAGTAACTGAATATACATGAGTAAATAATCAAATGGAAAATAACATAATAATTCTAGAGAAATAACCTTTTCTAAAAAGAAAAAGAAAAAGAAAAAGAAGCTTATGGTGTCTTCAAAATGATGCACCCCGTAGAGAGGAAAAGGAGAAAAATAACTGAAGTGGATTTTAAAAATATGTTTCAGATAGAATAGAGGTGGAGGGGTGAATAATTTTCCAACCCTCCTCTGATTTCCGAAAGAGCAGAAGATTTCTTGGAGTGGCAAACTGTTAGGAAAATATCATGTTGCATATAGCTGCCAAAGCAGCTGTCTGAGGATACTACTATTTGAAAATATCTACTACATATAGAATACACATCTTAACAAATTTGAATAATGGGAGAAATTCTTTAAAGAATCCCTAATCGTAAAGTACTATGCCAGCAAATATATAACAGACCTATGAAGAGAAATAGTGAAACCTGATTTCCTATGGTTTTCTGGTCTCATTTATAGATTCTTTGTTGACAAATAGGAGATCTGATTTAATATTTTGTTTGGACAATTTGTGATGTCTTTCATCTACAGGGATTCTCTGACATCTAATAAGGGATATACCATTGTGCAGTTTTTCCTTTGCTGCACTGCAGTAGCAGAACATGTATTATCCAACAGGATATCTATTTTCATGAAAACAATATTTGTGAAACTCCTATTTCTCTCTTGAGTTTTATTGAAAATAGGTATACATCTACTGAGACAAATACCATCGGCACAGCTTAATATTCTTAAGAAAACAGGCTAAGAAAAATATGTTTCAAAGATGCTTTTCAGGAGGGTACTAACAAAAGTTCCCTCAAAACCATTGTAAAGCCAAAATATATTCTTTCTGAGCGTAAAAAAAGTAAAATAAATATAGCAGATTAAAAAAAAAAATCAAACAAAAAGTCATTTACCTAATTTAAGAGTGATACRGACAGACCCATATTTTTATTGAGGGCTAAACTTACCACCTGTTTGTCCCAAAGCCATTATTGCCATTGTCAAAAACTTACGGACTTATGAAAATGTACTTTTCTTATTACACATACTTCATCTGACATCTGAGTGTATGCCTAGGAGAATCTTTGTGGCAGCAGACAAATCCTTAATAACATAGTGCAGCCCAGCAAAGGCAGAGCTAAATGCTGTACATTTCAAATGAGTTTAATAATGCTACATGATCTCAGAAAAACCATGAAAACTCACAGAATAATGCTTCTGCATGAAGAGCAGGGATGATGGGTAGGATAGAGAATATATGCTACATAATGGAGACAGATTTAGTCCTATCCAGTAAATCCAAGCCTGGCAATGATTACCAAAGTCATGATCCAAGATAAGACCTCAAGGAAAGTGATTAAAGCTGTTAGTACAGTGTGGCCAGTACAGCAATTGTTACCAATTCAGGAAGAAGACCTTACTGCTGGAGGGATTTTCTTTTCAAGAAACAGATTAGTTATCCTAAATGTATTACAAAAAGCATCCTAAAGGGAGTGCATGAAGGTCACTAGAAACTGCAAAATCAAAATGAGAAATGAGAACTCCTTCACACTAGTCTCAAATGAACAGTGATCCCGAGAAACCTATAAATCCCTTCTTCAAACAATACAACTCAAGACAAATCAAACCAAAGAACCCCATGCTAAAACCAAAGGAAAGCTGTTCCTGTGAAGTAAATTAAAAATACAGTTGTTTATTTTGACTAGGTTTATGCAAACTGTTCTATATTATTTTTTTCATACCTGAAATAGCTTCCTTTTATATTATTAAAATTTAAAATGTGATTGCACATTTGGTATCTGTTTTTGTTAAACTAGGAGACTTGGGATCATAATCAGTTCCTTGAAAGCACTGAATGAGGAAAGTTGAATTTGATGTTTCATTCAACTGCTTAATAAATGTGAATCACAAAACATATAAATCCGGACAAAYGTCCTTGCTTTAGAATCATAAAATCATATTGACTGGAATTAATTCAGGTTGAGAGGTCCCTCAGAAGTTCTCTAGTTGAAAGCTGGTCAGCTATAAAGTCGTATCAGGCTGCTCTTGCCCTGGCAAGAGTCCTGTTCACATCTCAAAGAAGATCCGTAAATCCAGGTGACTGCATAAGAACTGGAGAGATTAATCAAACATTATTGGTTAGTAGGTTTATTGGTTGACTCTTTATTTCGTCTGGGAAAAGAGAACACTGAAAACCACACTTTATGTAACTCATGGCACGTGAGCAAAGGCTCATGCTGCCTAAATGAAAGGCTGAAATAAATTCATGGATTTTTTGTTTTTTGTTTTTCAGTAACCGTTAAACACTATGAGTGTGGGACTTAGAAACTTGCAGACTTTAAAAAACAGTAGTTCTATCTAAGAGTTGTGAATGCTATGAGGAGGCATACTTTACACTGATAAAAACTAGTGTATTTGGTTTCTGTCAAAAGTAAACCTATAGCAACTCTTAATTATAACTCAAAATAGTATTATGTACTTACAAAACCCCCAGATATTAAAGCAGAAATAAACCAGAACCCAAAACTCTTTTTTTCCCCCTCCTCTTTACTTCCACGCATTTAAAATCCTTATAGTGTAATGATTTGATTACCAGTGATATTAACTTAGTATAGAATAACTTAAGGGAACAGTGGTGCCTAGCAGACATTACAGTATCCTTTGCTTATAATAACACTTCAGTGCTGAGGTCAGTAAGTGTTAATAGTGGCTCTGTAGAAGGATAGCAATGGGAAAATCCAATATTGCACTCCCTRAATTATGGAAAATAAATTGGTCTGCATTGCAGAAAGTAACACACTGCCAAGGCTCACAACTCAGCACCAGCTAAATGAAGTTGGCTTGTCATCTTACTGACACTGCTTAGATATTCACTTAACTTGTTTCCAGCATCTAGTTCATGGCAATACATTGTGTCCCACTGGCTAGCCAGCTCACTGAGAGTTAACGTGGTGAGGTGTGCATCTCACTGTGTTGTACATTGCAGTCAAGTCCTCTGTGATTTCTTTTTTTTGTCATGCGAAAGTTCTGTCCTAAGGGCTGTGAAGTAACTGGAGATACATTAGTGGTTAAATGGTGTTAGTTTGTGGGCAACAGAGAAATCCCAGGGATTTTTAGTCTGTTGCTCTTAAAATAGCATGAATTAAACAGTTTCACTTAAACATCTAAATGAATTAAATATAACAAAAGCAGCTAAGTGTGTTAAGTGCCCATTCCTTCTGAAAAAATCTAACCAACGAGTTAGGAACATAAATGGCTCTTGAAAATTTCTCAGTGTTTGAATGTGATCTCAATAAACCTGAAGAAAAATGACTATTGAAAAAGAATGTCCTTTTGGAGCATGGAAGGTAATGAAAGGTCTTTAGCAAGATCAAGTGTTTATCAAGTGTTTACTTTCAAAATTTTTGCACCAGTGGTTTAGTCTTGTTATCAGAATCCAAATATAAGAGCTTCAGGGCCATACTTGACCATTCTGAAACACTATGACCTATTCATATGTCCTTATGAGACTTTCAACATTATCATAATGTTTTAAGAATTGTTTTCCTTTAAAGGATATGCTGCTGAATGTCTAACTTGCAGTCATCATACTTACAAATGGGGTTTCAAATTTCAAAAAGTCATCTATATTTCTAAAGATGATTAGTCTTTGTGGAAATATTTAATTTTAATAAATAAACATGTAGTTTGCCTGAGGAATTAAAAATATTACCGGTCTTCTACCTTGCTTTTAGACCCAGTGGAATCCAACACCTCTGGCTGGTACAGAGTAGCACAGTTTTCAATCAATTCTCCATCCTGGATTAATTTGGTTTTATTTCTTTTAGCAAAAACATAAAACTGGGTTTCTAGTCATATATGTTAATTCAGATTTCTTGACATTTTTCATCAGCTAGGGGCACTAATCCTAGTGTTTTACACAAATTGCAACTCAGTTGCATCATGCCTATTTGAATTCCAGCAGCTTTAATTGAATATGTTGCAGAACTGGAATACAGGAGAGAGGAGGGGGAGGTCTGCGTGCTGTTGAACTTTGCTAGAGTTCTGCCATGAATGTTTAAAGAGCAATGAGAGAGCATACCTTTGGTGGGGAATGGGGGATTGAATAAATTCTTGCACGTCCCTTATGTATATCACTTGCTGTTGTAAGGTGTGTTTCATTCAGGTTGAAAAGCACTTTGAGATCATCAGATAAAAGGTGTTAAAAAATGAAAAGTGATGGTGTTATTAGTGTATGTATTCCAAGTCCCTCAGGGACAGCTGCAAAATCCACAGACTGGAGTTTGCATTAGAATCTCTGATCAGAGATAAATTCTCTATCTTTGAATTAGTGAATTAAAGAAACAAAAGAGAAATGGAGCCTTTTCTGTGCATTTGAGTCTTGTGTAGTCCCTCATGCATTATGTATAATAGCATGTATGTGTGCTTGACACTTTAAGTTATTCTTAATTAATGAATAACATAATAGAATCTACCAAATCTTTATTGTTAGGATACTAAAGTGGTTTATGCACTTGAACAGTTACCACACCATGTTTTATGTTCCCATTTTACATACTTGGAAACTGAGAGAAGCATAAACAAAAAGTTTGCACTGCTCGAAGAAGGGCACATAGTGGAATTATATACATGAATTAGACTTTAAACAATGCTTGCTCTTAGTGAAGCACTAAGATTTACCATATCTGCTCAGACAATGCCCCAGCTGTTTAATCTCTACTGCAGAAATATACTAGGACTACTACTACATCCATTGCTTTATTGTTATAGTGCCCCTTAGACCCATACCATAGTTCCTTGTTCAGTAATGTAAATGGAAGAGGTTAAACATTTTAATACTCTTGCTGCTCTCTGTAGTATCCTCTGCAGAATACATTTACACCTGGTGCCCTGTAAATATTATGTATAACAGAAACCTGTATAAAAATATAAGACACAAGGTTTTTAGAGATACAATCAAAATCTAACAGCAGAACGCTAAACACAGGACACAGACTGTACCCCACATTTGAAAACTGGCTTTCAAATCCTCTTTGTATAATGGACTTTGTTACCATTTCTGTCTTTTTTGGGAGGTGGGGGGATTTTATCTAAATTGGAGCATTAGCTGCTCTTACAGTCAGATTTAAATTGTGCTTGCCATCTCACTTTAATAGTTTTCTTTTAGTAATTTAAATGTCATTTTGCAGAAAGAAATAGTCAGAACAAAAGGGAAGTAGTTGGATGGTATCTAAAGGCACGCAGATAAACAAAGTCCATTGTAATTATGCCAGGGGCATAATTTTGACTGTTCTGCTCTGCCTTCTATAATTAGTCTTGGAAGCAAATAGAGTTATATTCAGCCATGAAATGAAGTGGAAGAGCTGAGTTTATTGGAGATTAATAAAGTCTCCGTGAACATTTCTAAAAAGCTGCTGAACCCTTAAGTATAGATTATAGGTCAGAACACATTGCCAGCGCTTCCTCAGAGGGCAACAAATTGAGTACAATATGTCTATTAACTACAAAGAGAGTTAGTAGAGGGCTGTCGAATGTTAATGGAAGATTTTAACAAATTACACCACACAAGAAAAGATGTGTGGTATTTTTATTACAACATTTGAATGTATTTTTAACATTCTTATAACTGAGATATTTTAATAAAAAATCCACAGCTCTCATTACTGAAATTCACTACAGCAATGTGTCCATATTTAAGTAGTATTCCTCTTGTAAAATGACATTTTCATGTAATTTTCTGAAAATTTCTAAACTGTATTACCAAACTATATAATCCTCCTAGAACTGATGAGTGTTTCCATCCAGCCAGCTTCTCAGGGGAAATGTCAGCTAGTGAAAAAATGTTTTCACTTTTCCTTTCAGAAATAGAAGACTGAACACATAAAGTGGTAATACCATTGTATAAACATCTCAGAATATACACTAATGCCAACCTTGACCACCACAGCAATAAAGAGCAATATCAAAGGAAAATGGATATCTAGTAGGGAGAAGAGAACTGAACAACATGCTTGCCTCTTCATGAACTGGAAATCTGATTCTTATAGGCATAGCTTAAAGCTTCCTCTTCTGCCTCTGCTTCAGTCCTTTACTTATTCTGTTTCCTGCAGTCCATTTCTCCCTATTGACACAGCTCACTTTTATGGACAATTATTTAAATCTTTAAAAGATCATGAGGAAATTGTCCTGCATTTTTTTCTTTCTTTTTTTTTTAAGCATACGATGTAAAAACAGTCTTTTTCAGTCAAGTGTTAATCTCCTTTCTGCATCACATTATATAGCATAAACATAGAAACAGTAAATGGTATACATATTGCAAATCAGACATCAGGCAAAAATCATGGACAAAATATAAGACTTGACCTCCTATTCTCTCCCTGCACTTTGCCTAAATTAATTTATTTGTCTTGTGCTCATCCACGAGCTCAAATGGCAATTAACATTATTTATGAACTCTAAAATGGATTTTTTTTTGCAAAACTGTTAAATCGCTGTTGCTCTGAACAAAAAAAAGAATCTCAGATTAATTGGAATACATACTGAGAAATGACCCTCAAGACGGGTAGCCAATATAAGTAGGATTGTTTACCCTAACAAAACCAAAGCTAAGAGGGATATGGTTGTTCTTTGTTTGGGATGTTTTCTCTTTGTTTGGGAGATCAATTTTATGAAGAAACAAGAACAATTATTTCAAGGATAATACTGTAAAATATCAAATGGAACTAAACTGTCAATGAAAAAAAATGGAAGAGATTTCTAGGATGACAAAGAAATTCCTGCAAATACAAAACTGGGGAAGGAGGGAGGGTAAAAGAGATTAAATTGTGTTTTGAGGGAGCCAGATATACTTAAAAAAAAGTTCTCCTGATGATCACATCATGAGAGAGCCTATTTAAGTTTATGATTTAAGATTGTGAGTGTCTAGTTCATTAATATGTCCAAGGAGACTGTTTAAATGAATACTTGATTTTAGTTTAGTTGTCTTGTTCAATTCATAATATATATATTGACTTTCAGAGTCTGGAGAGGCCAAGAAATATTGGGATTTTTTTGTTTTTTGGGTTTTTTTTTCTTTGTCTGTCTCACTATTATAAATACTGGAAACTGGACATGGCTAGAGACTAGCACTGGATGGGAGTTCTCTCATGTTTCTACTGATCTAGGTTATGTCTTCAGGGCTAAAAGTATTCAGTCTTGGACTTGCTTCTTGTTTCATAGGGTAAGTATGGCAAGATGTTTCCATTTACATTGCTCACGACTATTCTTTCTTTTAAAGGACGTTCACATCCATGCAGCATGTTACTTGATTTATGCAATCTTATGCAATGAAGAGTCTACTCATGCTTGATGTCTTTAACACAGCATGTTCATAATTTCACTTATGCTAATAGTTTCAGGTTTCTGCTCACTTAAAAAAGAAAAAAAAAAGACTGTTGATAATTCCTTCACTGCTTAGGCTGCCACTGCTCCTCCTACTCACTGATTTGCTGTTGATATTTGGGCCAGACAAACTTTGGTACTTTCTCGGTCTATTCATGAACAAGAAGAAAGGACTCAGCAGATACAACACTCAGAAGAAGCAAGACAGTGCTTTAGGGAAGTCACTGTGAAGACACTAGATTGATATTGAAAACACATGGTGCCAGTTCAAATCTATAATTTCGCCCAGAAAGGCTGCGCAGTCGCTATCCTTGGAGGTTTTCAAGCCCAGCTCTACAATGCCCTGAGCAACCTGGTCTGACTTCATAGCTGGCCCTGCTTTGAGCAGGGTTTGGATTAGAAACCTCCAGAAGCCCTTTCAACCTAAATTATCCTATGGTCCTACTGGGGTGGTAGGTTGCCTGAACTGATCTTTTTGACAGTGTGTCTATGGTGAAAGTAATTTCTTTCAGCACTCACTGGTGGGATGGGATGGATCCATAAAATTAATAAGAACAGGAAGTGTCAACTTCTGGTCATGTAAGGTTACCTTCCTTGCTCTCCATAGGGAGGGAGCTAGAACCTGCCATCCAGCAGCATAAACACTCCACGTTAGTAGTCTGTAGTTATGTAAAAGAGGAATGTCCTAGTTCTCCGCATCCTTGCTTTCCCTGACTTCTGACTCTAGCTGTTGAAGTCAGGAATCACTTTAAGGTCAGCAAGCCCATACAGATGTGATGAATATTTGTGAAATCACAGTTCAGATCAACTATCACCATCTAGAACTACCTGATATTTTAAAACAAAGCTGTTACTTGAGTGCCTTCCTATTTACATCCATTGCTTGCAGTTAAAACTGAAATTCCACTTCAAAATTTACAGTCATCTGCTGCTTTTCCAGGCTTTCATCTATCTCTGTTAGCCCACCCAAGGTCTTTTCCTCATTTCTCTAGTACTCCAGATACTCTGTGTTGTTCAGAAAGTACTCCAGGGCTTAAGTGTCTGAGAGAGGCTTGTGTAATTTGACTTCTGAGCCATAACTGATTAGTAGTACTGAGTAGTACTTTGTACATCAAAGCTTTATACTTTGTACAACAGAAAAGCTATAGTTCATACCAGCATCTCTTAATACTACTGCTTAATATTGTAGTGCTAAACTTTCTCCAAATACTAAGGCAGATACTGGGCAAGTTCAAGGTATTAATACCTGATGTTCAGGTCAGTGCAACAGAGAAAGTACTAAAAGGATTTGTTTACTAAACAACATTACCATTAGTAGCCTGACATAGCGGTGCGGGAAATCACTCATTAACACCACTTATTATTCATACTTTATGAGGGAGTGGATCACTACTTTGCTATGTGTTAAGAGATTCTGGGAACAAGTTTAGCAAAATGAAATCTCTGTATTACTGAATTTATGTTAGGCATGGGCACATCAAGCTTCATGAGCTGTCAGCTTGAAAGGTCTTTAACAAGCAATTGTCATTGCTTAGAAGGCCCACTAATAGATTTATTTCATTCACTGTGAAGGTTAAATGCACTTGCACCCAGTGGCTCTGCATCACATAAACAGTGGGACTACAGTCACTAGCATGTAAGGTGATTTACCAGTAGGATCAGATAATGCTGCAAAGCCAAGATGAACAGGAAGCTTAAATTTCTGGATGTGGAGAGCTACCATCTCCAGATTCTTTGGATTTAATATAACCAAATCCACTAGAAATGTTAAAGTAGCATTTAGTTTTCCGGGACATCAAAGAAACCATCAATTGATGCTATTAAATTAGGGGGAAAAAATGGTTTACACCCTACTGAGTCATCCACTACAAAATAACACTTGTATCATATGCACTATTAAGTGCAATAATCTTTTATACAGTAATATTTGCCTATTTCTTACTAACAGCCAGCTGACAAACAGTGCAGTTTGTGCTGATACAGTGAAGTCAGTATGGATGAATGACTGCATGCACCAAAGTAAATAGATTTCATTTTGAAAGATTCAGACTTCTACTATTTGTAAATTGTTTTTGTTCTGCTCGGATACAGGTGAACTTTAAAATGTGAAATCAATTCTAGAATAAGAAAACCTTGCTGAAGTGAAAAAGAAATATTATTCCCCACCCCCACTCTCCTATACAATAGCTTTAAAGAGAAGTTGATAACAAGAGACTAAAGTAATAGATTTATCTGTAATATGGAGGAATCCTTGTCCTCGCTGTTTAACCATTACAGCTCTAATTTCCACATGGTTATCAACTTTAGCTTTTATCACCTTAAAGTCACTGGATGAGAATCTACCTTCTTTCTAAGGACTTTTATTAAAAATGAGATGAAGGCCAGATTCTCAGAGGGCCATAATCAGTGTAGCATCTCCGTTAGCTCCCGTGGAAGTCACTACTTCATATCATCTCATGCACACTGAATTCTGCAGGAAATCAGTTCTTTAATATTGAAACTGTAAAATAGTACTCATCAGATATATTATCCTATGAATTTGTAACGTCAGTCAGAGTGTTAAGTCATTGGTATTCTTTTACAGTGGTAACTTTGTGTAGCATGTAAAAGTCTAACTACTATATGTAGCCTGAGGACTGTAGCAACCAAAACAATACTGCAAGCTGGATCGCTTCATAATTCTAAAAGCATCTTGTACACAGCCTTTTATGTACATAATTCTGCATTTAGCATACACTTTTAGTAAAAGAGTAAATTATAGATCAGTTCCCAAAGGACCAATATATATTTTTTTCCTTTGTGTACATATATGGCTAGTACTCCATTAATTTCTGTCAATCACTTTGGAGTAACTGAGAGAATATAGCCCAAGTACTTCACAGATGACTAGTTTTCTACATCTCTGTAGGGATACAAAAGTCAGTGCACTATCTGACTGTTGCTTTTATTTTTTTTTTTAGGGCTTTTTCTATTTCCAGGGACCTTTGATCCTGGCAGGTTTGATTTCTCTTGCACCTGTTGCTACTATTACACACATATTGGATTATGGTAGCACTATGTGTCCAGGCAGATATGAAATTCCAACAATATAATTCTCATTTCTAACTAATAGAAAACTTAATCTGGAGATACTGAGTGTTGATCTGAGTCACTTTGGGATAAATCCAAGCATACTTCAATGAACCACAGAAGTACTATAATTTTAGGTTGTATTCACTTGCATTATTTTATCTGCGAGCTTTAGGACTTGGTTCTAAAGTTCCAAGTACTTCATTATACTCTTTCCTTCTTCTTTCAGTTATATTATAAATAATTGGCACCTCAATAACAAAAATATACAAAAGACCATCTTTTGTGTAGACCATCAGTTGCAAACAGTAGTTGGCACAGGCCATTGTAGGTGCCAAATTATGAATATATTTATTTATACAATCAAAAAATATACCCTAAAAGATATTGACTTGGATAAATATATATTCAGAACTTCAGATCCTGAAAATCCATAGATGATTGAATTTTGCTTATGACCCAAATCAAAAGGATTCATAACCATTGTATATCCTACACAGAAGAAGCCACAAAGCAACAGAAGCTGGCACAGCTGTAACTTCCAGTTAGCGCTACTGATTATTAGCCTTTTCCAAATATGCTTGTATTGTTTGTATCTGATACAAATGAAAACGATGAAATAAAAGGTGGAATGCAGAACAGGATACATACCTCTCTGGCATTATAAGATAAATTCCTAAGATAAAATAGTAGAAGGTGTGAAAATATAATAATATATGATGACTACTGAGACTAGCCTGTATATTTTATTCAGTTTTAATCTACATACATGTGTGAATGTGTGCATATATATAAATATATATATATAATATATATAAATATATCAAATCATCACAGAGACATTAAGGTTCTGAAGCCAATGATTATGCTGAGTAGCATTTTCCTCAGTGAGTAATCCATTTAAATCTGTAGCGTGGTTCACTGGAGTTTGCATTGTACCTTTCTCTGAATAAGGAGCAAATATAGGTGTATTGCCGCAGGAGCTAAGCAGGGGATTAATCATAACTTTGAGAGGTCCCAGATATTTGACTATTTTCCTTCTATTTCAAATGGTAAACCTCTTTTTAAGCTACTCTCTTTTCTGAAGAGTGTTGGGCTTACATGTCTATTTGTATTTTTACATTTAAAAAAGAAAGCCATTGGCAAGAACCTGCTGCTAATGCCTTTAGTCAGAGCCACTATAGGTGATAATCTGATTTCTTTCCTTACGTTGAACAAGTACAGCACTGAAACAAGTTGCATCAGCTTGTGGAGTGACCTGGTAAGATAAACAAATTAGAGGCTTGGAATTTATACAACATTAGAGAATGAATTGTTTGATCCCAGACATAAAAATAGTAGAAAAGATGCACTAAGTCTTGAAAGGAGAAAATTGTAACAATTTTTGAAACTTAGATAGAACTACTTAAAAATTAAGAATGAAAAAGTGTCACATGCCTTCACAAGCATGATATAAGCAGAATTCTGAGATGAGAGCAGGAAGAAGACAAATTTTGTACAAAAAGACACAATATGCAGAAAGTGAAATCTCTCATTGCATTAACAGCAGTAAATATATATTGGCTCAAAATAACCCTAATTTAAATCTGAAATTCGTAAAGCTTCTCCTAAAGGCATTCCTATTTCTGCTACATAGAACGGAAAAATTGTTCATAAACAGCTCATCTTTGTCAAAAGATCAGTCCCAAAATGCTGCGGAGGTCAATTTCTCATGACCCTTCTGCTTCATAAACTCTGACAGAAAAGTTAAATTGCCTAAAGGCAACATGAACTTGTGCACCTGATTTTCAGAGAATGTTCTTTTTTTTGTTTTCTTTGGTCTATCTGTTTGTTTGTTTGTTTGTTTGTATGTATGTCTTGAAATGCCAGTCCTTAATCATCTGTGGGCCTTATCTTTTTCCTTCTGACTGTGCTCTTTTCAGCCATCTACTGACATGCTGATGTAACCAACATTCAAGTAAAACTTGTATGCTGAACTAGTCCTGAGAATTTCATATTTCAGTCAAGGTAATTTGCAACACAAAAAGAAAAAAGTCACAATGGGCCTATGCAAGGCATGTTTTTATGATTAGTGATATATTTATGAAATACTGCAAAGTACAACTGAAATGCAGAGAATACATACAGAAATTCATATAGATCGTATGCACATGTATATGTATATTCAACATGTATTTCTATACAAACAATATAGAAATATATACGTGCTATGCAACTATTTACATTTAGACTTTCCTGCCACACCACTGAGTCCTTAATATCACAACATATTTAATTTTCATTTGTGGCAAAGGATAATTTTTATTTTTGTGCTGACATTTATTTTTGAAATCAGTGTCTGATTTAATTCTAGGAAGTAATCTTACCAACTCTCTAACCAATTAATTACATAATTATATTTTCTGTAGAGTTGCATAGATATGAACGTAGAGCCTGTTTCCTTTCTGAAACTAATATTTTTTCACAGAATCACAGAATCACAGAATGGTTGAGGTTGGAAGGGACCTCTGGAGATCATCTAGTCCAACCCCCCTGCTCAAGCAGGGGCACCTAGAGCACGTTGCACAGGATCGCATCCAGGCAGCTTTTGAATATCTCCAGAGAAGGAGACTCCACAACCTCTCTGGGCAACCTGTTCCAGTGCTCTGTCACCCTC
>NW_020450934.1:333567-361436 GCF_003343035.1 Apteryx rowi | reverse complement strand
TCTGCTTGAGTTTTGCCAGGAGCTCCTTGCTCATCCATGCAGGTCTCCTGCCTCCTTTGCTTGACTTCCTACTCATAGGGATGCACCGCTCTTGAGCCTGGAGGAAGYGATGCTTGAACATTAACCAGCTCTCTTGAACGCCCCTTCCTTCTAGGGCCCTCACCCATGGGATTCCTCCAAGTAGGTCCCTGAAGAGGCCAAAGTTTGCTCTCCTGAAGTCCAGGGTTTCCTTTAAAATAATTGATTTCTTAATGGCTAGGTTGAAAAATATTCTAAAACTAAATCAATTTGTTTATTTATTTTAAAATACCTTTTGTGTTTAAATCAAAAGTTTAAAAGGAAATATGGACATACGTACATATGAATATTTCATTTAAAAGAAAACTATCAAATACCAAAATTATTTTATTCCAAGTTAAAAAAAAAAAAAAACTTGACAGATTATTACTTGCATTTCTAAAGTAAGTGCTTTAAGATGTTTTTAGTTCTGGTGTGTTCATATTTCAAAACACAGAATGGATTGGTTTTGTGTTACTCAAACCTTTTATCTCAAACAAAATATATTCTGTTGCATTTTTTTCTTGCAGGTGGGGTTAGTAAATTTTTGCTCTGTTTCTGCATGGGGAACATTAGAATTTCCTGCAAAAAGGAAAAAAATAGTTTCTCCTAAGTTCTAGTTTAAAGTGGTAGTGGAAGCACACAGAAATCTCAGAAAAAAATAAAGCTGAAGTGATCTCTGGATCTTCTTGCTCAAAGCAGGGTTAATTTCAAAGGTACACCAGGATCCTCAGGACCATAATTGGTCAAGCATTGAAAGTCTCCAGGTATGGGGATCCTACCACCTCCCTGGGCAATCTATCAAACAAGTGTTTAATATGTGCTGTTTTGATCCCTGACAGCATAGTCACTTCTTTTTAAAAATAGTTTCATGGTAAGAAATATTTAATGAGCTAATTTCAAAACTGACCAGTAAATAAAAATTCATTCAAAGCTAATATATTTCAGCAACCTAAAGGTTCAGCTTTGGCATCCACTTATAAGAATCTTGAGCCAAATGATTGTTTGAGATCACACAGAACATCTATGGCAAGGCTAGTAACTGTGCCGGCTATCCTGAGTTTAACTTCAATGCTTTAAGCACAAGAGTAATCTTTTATCAGTCACTGAGGTGCATGTTAATTTGAAGGCACAGGTATTTACCAAGCCTTAGAATTTCTTTAAAAGGTTTCTAATCAAATCTTGATTCACTTTTTAAAATTCATATAAGATATTATGAATCGATCAGAGCCTACTAACAGTGAATAGTCATGAAATCATATACATATAAATAACAACTTTAATTACCATATCAGCTATTTCAAATGAGTCCGCATATTATTCATAAACAGTCCTTGAAGCTATGTCCTACCATCTGTTCTTAGGAAATATTCAGTTTTATTTTGTTGTGTAATCAAAATATGAAAAATATGGGTTGAACTGTGGAAAAGATGTCTGATGAGGTTTAATGGCAACAAGAAATCAGTTTTATTTAAAATCTTAGAAACCTTATAAAGGATTGGTCACATATGGAAAATCAAATTAACTATTTGATATACCTCTTAGTGAATTGAGTGATTGCAAAACCAATATCAAAAAGATAGCATTGACTTAATTTAGACTAGTTCAAGACAGATAAATATACCCATTTGTGATCCAAGTCATCTGGGTTCATAACACTGTAAGAAGTGCAATTTTGCCCAACCAAATATTGTCATCACAAACACAAGCATAAGTGTTTTTATAGACAAAGAACCTAAGGACAAATAGTGCTGCTAAAGTTACCTAGTAAATAGGATAATATGAACATGTTAATAACTATTTTATTGGTATGTCTGAAAATAAATATTTGCCATTCAGATAACATCATCAAATCTGCCATTTATTATAATATATTAGCATTTGACAAATTTTTCACCTCTTCAGAGCTCTTCATGAGCAATAAATGAACACCAGTATGAAGGGTAATCTATCCTATTCTAACCCTACTTTTAAAATGGTAGGGTTTAAATACTTTAGTGTGGTTCCTTCAAAAACAAAGAAAAGAAGATAACAGCTTGATCCAAAGACCATTGTGATCAATAGAAATATTGCCATGATACTGATAGATGTTAGACAGCTTTGTTTATGCTGTCAGCTGATCAAAATATAACACATGCCTACCAATATACAGGCCAGCACAGTCCTATCCCAAGGGCCTCACACTCTAATATCAGATGTGAGCATTTTTACTTGATTATTTCAGAAACAAAATGGCTCATCTTAACCCTTGGATATTACTTTCAGAATACGAGAGACTTCAACATTTTTCCTTTTATCCTTCTTAATCTAACTCCAGAATAATCTCCTCTCTTCTTGCCGTTACAATCTAACTCTTAAACTGTGTTTTCCTTTCCCAAACTATCCCTCTTTTTACAGTACTTTCAAATTGTATGTAATGCCTTTCATTTGTATGTGTCAGCCGTTTGGAAAATAGTTATATGGCAAATATACAGAAATATTTATAACATACTTATACTTGTAGACATACCAGTGAAATAGTTACGAGCATGTGCATCATATTCTGTTACTAGGTTATTTTAGCAGCATGCTTTGCCACTGGTTTCACTGTATGTGTTGTCTGTTGCTGGCAGTAAGTCATTGCATCGATTCAGACCATAACACGTAATTTCACTTCAAGGAAGGCTAACTGAAGAACTGGCTAATTAACTTCCCTTCCCATATACACAACATCCTAATTTAAGTTTGGGCTCTAGTGTATCATTCATTTAAAAACTTACATCTCTGCTAGTAGACTAGCAGTAGCTAGCTATCTAGTAGACTAGTAACTAGCTACTAGACTAGACTCTCCCAGAAGAGTAAACGTTCAGGGAGTAGCATCAACCAAAAATTGTTGCCAGCAACCCACCTTGTTTGGAAGGGTAGAGAGTTTAAAGGTAAGCCATGTCATTTCTCTTGCATTCAATTTCAAAGAATGAATCCTAGACCATATTTCTTATTATGAATACCAAAGGAAAGTTCCAGGGTCAAGAGTGCATAAAAATGATTGGACTAGGCTATATCAGGTGCCTTATAAATAGGTAACTACTTAAAATCCATGTTTCTTTTTAACCTCCTGTCTTTAAACTGATAATACTTTGCTCCCAGATCCACTAGAACTCATGTCTACTTCACGGCTTGACAAAAGATTACCAGATCAAAAAAATCCAAAACAGGGCTGGGAATCTGGTGAAGCTTGCTTTTTTTATTATTATTATTATTTTTAATTGTCTTAGCAGAACAACTGAAAATTAACTATCATGATTGTCTATGACTACATAAAAGATATATGACAAATAATTCTATATTGATGAATTACTTTCTATTTATTTTTGCTATATATTTTATTTTATTTTCAACAACTCAATGCTGTCAAAAGAAGCAGAAGTTTTTTGTGTGTGTTTGTGTTCTTATTTTTGGGGGGGGGGGTTGATTTTTTTTTGTCTGTTGGATTAGTAACTTAAACCAACTGTCAAAGGGGGAGATAGCCACAAGGACAGAACCACACCATGCAATGACATAAATTTTAGATTTTATCAACATAGGTATAGCTGGGTGAATAGTGATTTCTATTTTAAGGTTTCTATTTTAAAACACATTCCCACACTGTGCAGAGAACACACATTCACATCAAAGAATGTCCTTGCACCCCTGGTTCAGCTATGACCATCAACAGTGCCTCAGGGGAAGAGGACACTTGCTCCAGTCCCAGCTGGCAAATAAACTTCCACACATAGCAAGTCCACCTCAGGCTCAGCTTCAGCATGGTGTTGGACCTCCGTGGATTTGTTCCCCCCATGAAGGACTTTTGTTTTTGCTAGTTATCTCTTTCTCACTTAGATGGTCATGGTTGGCAGAAGCTGCCAATGGCCTCTTTGGTTACATCACCCCAGGTCAATCTCTTTGACTTTCTCCATATATAAAGCCAATTAGCTGTCATTTCCTGGGCTGCTAGAAGGTTCTGACTTCTCCTTCTCCACCAAATGGGTTACAATGATGTAAAATTATAACAGTTCATTTGTTTCCTGTGTATACTTAAACAATTAGAGCAGAGCAGATCTCTGGAGTACATCTCACTGATAAAAAAACTCTGTGTTTTGGGGGGGGGGTAGGGGGTTTTTTTGGTTTTGCTTTACCAGCCTATAACAGAATCACCTAATGATTTAGAAGTGGGCAGGTGGAGTCAAAGTCTCACTTATCTGAGTGGTGCTTTTGGATAGGTGTCACCCCGTGGCATAGATTCAGTACAGGATGTCAAAATCTGGCAGAAGAGAGAGAAAAGGTTTCAACCAGGAGGAGAGAATAGAGGAGATGGGCTACCAGTGTTTGGTGGTTTTTAATAGATTAGTTCTATAACTTCACCCAAGAAAAATCTGATTTGAAAAATTTGCTCATTACCTCCTCTTCTCAGCTACAGCTTGCAGCATGACAACTAATGCCTTTAACTCAGCCAGTACTCTGCTGACATGGTAGCTGTTTGATGCTCAGAAGCTAGGAGGAATCTGTAAGAGGAGAAAATTATTAAATCCAGGAAATTATAAAACAGTTCAGAAATTGCGGTGGTTCACAATGGTTCCAACACAAGCATGGGTTTACCATTTGAATGCAGACAGCTCAGACTGCATGATGCAACTTTTGTCTCAAAACAGCCCCAGTGCCATCTAACTCAGAAGAGCAGTATGCCTTTAATCCATAGTAGTGCTAGGCAAAGCCCCCTCCTGACAGCTAGCCTTTCTTAATCATAAATTCTTCCCTGCACCTATTTAATCACTGCTCAGAGTACCAGAGATTCACAGATCTATCAATGCAGTTTCCACTATGCTGCCAACTATCAAATAAAAGTGATTTTTTTTTTTTATACAAGCCCTTCTAATTTTCATGGAGGAAGGAAAAGAAAATCTCAGTCATTTTTAATTAAAAGATAATTTTCCTTAGGAGGAGTATACTACCTTGTTATAACAGTTAACATAGCTTTCTGGGTACTTAGTTGAGCCATCCTCATATTTACTTTTATTTTTTTCTCAGTAGTAAATATCCATTGTTTGCTCTGTGTTTGATTGCAAGCTGGACGGATACCACTGAGCAGTTACGAACTGGCATAGAATAAATGAATGTCACTGGACATTCTATCTTACATCCTTTTGGCAATTATTCTGCCTCTGGACGTACCTGGAGATACAGCATACTCATGAAATAAGAAAATGTAATAAATATGCACCTGCACCCCTACATAAAAGCCTTCAGCTAAATTAGATGCTTTTCCCAGCCATTAATTAAACAGTAGAATTTCTATATTTGGGAGAAAAAATCTGTGCCAGAGCAGCTGTTCACTTGTCTTGAAATGCATGATTTGTATTTTCTAATAGAGATTCCAGTACAATAATGAGAATTTGAGAAAGTCATTGTACCCAGGAAGCACAATTGTATGTCAAGGAAACATGCCATGTCGGACTAGCTCTTTGGCCATGCTGGAATAGCTAATAAAAGATTTGATAATATTCCATAGTGCAAGAATTTGAGTGAGGCTTAAAGCCAGGAAAATATGGGGGGTGGGAAGCAGTTCTTAAGTGGGAGAAGAGAAAGGAATTCTAAAAAGTAAATGTTATTTTAATGGCTGCTTTTCAACCATCAAGTCTTCATTTTTGAAATTCTGACAAAGGAATACATGCATATCTCAAAAATGAAATTGCAATAAGCTTTCTGAGTTCTTTGTGTTCTTTTTAGGGCATGCAGAAGGGGCATGAAAGGCTAGCAGAAGTTTTTATCATACCAGCTCTCCTTTCTGGAGAAAAGTACATTAGGATAAGTGAGAGAGAGTAGCTTAATACTTTGTTTTTTTTCTATTTCTTCAACACTACATTCAGTAAATTTCTARATAGACTCTGAACTTCTGATGTCCTTTCATGTTCCCCTTCTCTGTGTCCTAATCAAAGCATGCTAAATGAAAAAAGTGTATTTGAATTTAATTCTCAGAACATATACTGCTTTTTCAGTGAGAATACTTTTATTTCTGCTCCTTGAAGTATCCTCCCATTGTTCAGTTCAACCCTTGGGTTGGTCTGCTACTCAAAAAGAGTTACAATGTTCCATATAAAATTTTTGATGAAGCATGGATTAATTTTAGCTTTTATTAGCAGAATTCCATAATCTAGCAATATTTTATTTGTGTTTAATTAAGGGAGTCTCTACAAAACAATTTAGCTGTTCAAGATGAAGGACTACTTCTGCTCATTCATTATTACTTAAATTAACTGTTTGGTTTTCTAATTGAATGAGTCTGTGTAATTACTAAGAACTCATAGATAATAAGCCTTTCTGGCTTCTAATGATATCAGTACTTTGATCCTGAAATCCTGTCTACACCAGTCTGAAGTAAATCACATGTAAGTTAATGAAATCTCTGCACTGGCTCAATGGATTTTGTATCAGTATATGGAGAGAAGTAAACACAATTATAACATGCCTGCTGTCCCATGGATAATTATTAATATTCTCTTGAATACATTCTGGACAAAAGCTACCAAAGTATAAATTACCAGCTTCATTTTATATGGAAAATAGGGGAGTGGCAAAGTGGAACTTCAGCCAGGTATTGTGCTCTGTAGAGAGAGAAATGGAAACACAGAAAATGAAACAGGAAATTAAAATTAATGAGGTGACACTTTCCGCTTGTGCCAATGCATTTTTAATTCTTATTTCAAATGGAAGTATAAGATAAGAAGCTCTCTTCATGCAACAGTGGGGCATGGCAGCTTACTTTTGACTTCAGTAAGTCCAGCCTAAACATGCACACGCACACATACATGCATGCGCGCGCACACACACACACTTACCCCCCCCACACACACTGTAGTGCTTGTTTAAATAAAATTTTCTTAGAGGCTTTTCTGCATAAGAGAAATCTTTTGCTTCAGTGCAGTACCAGTTCATCATTTCCTGTCATAATGAGCTATTTTACTTTGTATCCTGTTGTTCAAGCTTTTTTATGAGAATCTTTGCTCTTCCATATGGATAAGTATTTTATGATTTTCATTCTTCATTGGCTTAAAGGTCATTATCAATTTTAGTTATTTCCCCCATAGCTCTTTTTGTTTTCATGCAACTTTCCAGCCTTTCACTGACCTTTGAAAAACTTATGAAAGTTATGGTAATTTTTATCTGAATTCATAGGCTTTGAAGCATAACAGTCTTCCATCACACACTTGTAACTTAGCCTTTAGGAACTGTGAATCAAACATATTCCTGTTTAAAACAAGTTTAATGCAGAAATGCAATTATTAAAGAAATGTGAACTAATTTAAACCTAGTTTGAGGCGTTAACCTTCCCATTCATTCAGCCACTTTGACTGGATAAGTGCTTACTTAATTTTTTGTTGCCTGTCAGTAGAAAAGTATTCCATCAATATGCAATAACTTGAAGAAAAGAATTGATGTACTGTGCTGTTGGGCAGAAACAATAGAGATTGCTCTCTCTGAATTCAAATTATTGAGCAGTTTCTGCATTGTGCTGCCCATTAGCTTAAATGAGAACATTTTGTAATGCCAAGTACATAACAATACCAGCTTCAGCATTTTATGTGTGATCTTGGTTTATATTCTTGTTTTAAATATTGCCATAGCTGGGAATTTCTAATCACAGATACTACACATGTTAGGATGGTGTCATTTGAAATTCCATTATGTTGGCAGGTCAGCATTTAGCTTCTGTGATGTAGGAGCAAGGGTACAATCAGGGTGATTTACAACTGTCTTCTTTTTGTGTATCAGAGGGAAAGCCAAAGCCAACAGCTATGAACAGTAAGTTCATAGTTTATGAGTACCTCAGACTTTATAAAACATATACTTCCTTTTTCTTTTTCCACCTCCTATATCTGAGTTCACAAGACTTTGATAGATCACAAAGCAGATTGTCCCCTTGTTTATATGCTAAAAATGTGAAGTAAATACACTGGTTTAAATGGAGGAACTTAATCTATTGAAAGGAGACTTTAACCTTATCATAGCAGGTTTGCTGATTCAGGGGTTTTTTTGCTCTTCTCTCTCTCTCTCTCTCTCGCTCTAGCTCTCTCGCTCTCTAACACTGGATGCAAATCTACAGAAGATTATTTCAAGTAACAACAAAAATTCCATATGCCATTTTCTATTGTTCTGAAAAAAGTAAATTCTAGCCAGAAATGTAAGGACCCTAGAAGAAGGAAGTGCCAATTACATGATCAAAAGGTTAGTGCAGTTAAATTAAGTTTATGCTTTCTAACGTAGTGCAATATAGCATATATCCACTTGTTCACATCTAGAAAACAGGGGCATTCAGCCCATGCCACCACAGTCCTGGGGGAAAAGGTATTTTCTACACTAATAGTATTTACTCCTGTGAGTAGTCGAGACTACACAGAAAAAGCACTGGAAAAAAAGTCATTTTGTGTAGAATACTTTCTTTGGTCCAGAAGGATTTCTGAAATTTCCAGCTTGGCTAGTAGTACATGATCCCCATTAATATAATCCCCTTCTACTCTCACCTCTTGAAGTAGAGCTTTTGAGCAGCTGTCACAGAGGGGACTGTGAAACTGGCAAATATAAGATGAATCAAGTTTCAGTCAAGCTTCTGTAACGGTGCTGACAATTTCCTTGAGCTTCACGTATTGGCAGTTAGTCTATTTTCACCACCACTCTGTGAGAACTTTTGTTATCACCAGTTGTCAATGATATGTCAGTTCACAGTGCTTTGGGGGCAATAGGCAAGCTTATTTCAATGGATTTCCAAAATGGAAAAAGAGATACTTATAATTTAATTTTTAAGTAATATCTTGACAAAGAATTGGTCTTTGAATATCCCTATCACTTATAAAATCACAGCTAAGCAGTTATCCTCTAGGCTAAACAGAAATCGATATAAATAAGATATTTCATGTAAATAGATCAACTAGCATTTGCTTTTACTAATATAATAATCGTAAGACTGCCAACTGAGGGATTCAGGATTGAGAGAAGTATGAGTTTTAGACTTTAGAAGGATAAAAGACTTCTCATTTTCAAGTTTTTCAGCAATGCCTTTCCTTGGAAATGTTTCCTTTTCTTTTCTTTTTTTTTCTAATTTTTCAGTGACTTACCTAGAAATGCTAACAACCAGGAAGAACTTATTTTCCAGTGTTACTGGTTTTGATTATATGAAATTAAGAAAAATATTGATTAAAAGCACAAACTTTCATTTTATTTTAAAGCTTTTCCAGCAAAGGAAAGCTGATATTTTTCAATCTACTTTACTAACAGTATTTGTTAAACTCTGTCCAATTTTTTTCTCACTCAGAACAGGGAGGTAAATTTAAAATATAAAGAGATTATTAGTTCTAAATAAGTAGTATCAAAAGGTAAAAAGTCAGAGCTCCTGGTTGTGTGCATCAAGGAACGAAGAGGAGTACTATCTCTCCTTTTGTATTTCATCATGTTCAGGTATGAGATCGAGGGAACAAGAAAGCTCCTAACTTCAATATGTCAACTCTGAATATCTGGCCAAGAAGAAGAGAGGGAGTTAGAGAAGAACTGCGTGACTCTAACTGGCAATTCATCCTCTACTCTGTTTGCCCGAGTTAAGGCAGCTATATGCAAAACAATAAATCCTCTGAGGAAGTTTTAAAGCTATAATCTAYACCATAACATTAGCACAGTCTTCACCATATCTCTTTAGACAATTACAGATGAGGCAAAGTTAAGACTTTTTTCCAGATGTGAAAATAACCTTTATTTTCAATCTGAACAAATACGTTCACCCAAGCCATCATTTACTCACAGCTGCCTACGAAAAAGACAGACCCATGAGTGAGGTTTAACGACAAAGCTCCTGTAAAGTCAATCAGATTGCACTAGATCAGCCATACTGGAAATACAACCTCAAAGTTACTAAAAGCAGAGCCATGCTTACCCTGAGAGAAGAAAGAAGTGGTATAATATATATTAGATGGAAACTCAGGGTGAACAGTAACTTCAAGGGAGAAACTGAGTGCCTAAACACTAGATCTTGCACCATTTCAGAGATACCCACAGGGGCTAACGTAAATGACGTAGGGCCTATGAGAAACAATATTTTAGAGTGTCAGTTGTATGCCAGACAAGGCCAGACACTACAGCTTCTAAAATAGAATGAGACACCTGCTTTTTGTCACCTTAATCACTTTCTGAATGTTATTCATTGCATATAAAGTTCAGAATTTCCAAAGAATTAAACACAGCCCATAGAGCCCATAGACAGTTAAGAAAAGGAGGCACTGGAGAAAGCCAGGCTGAGCAGACAGCTGGAAAAGTACTTCCCTAAAATAAAGAACGAATTCCCTCTTGAATGACTAACCAGCTTTGGAGTTCTGGTGAAGAGCCACATTACGGAACAAAACTAGCTGAATGAGTTGAACTTCATGGCATTGCCATTGTGAGGTGACAGAAGGAGAAAGATGAAGGTAAGAAATACTGCCTGCCTGGATTTCCATTAGCAGGATAAAGCGAAGTGCATTTCTATAGCAATTCTACATGTCTTTTTCCATGTAAGAATGAGAGAGAAAAGTGTAAACTGGGAGCATGCTATGAATAGTACATTCAAGGTACAATGTATTTCCCCTTAAAGCAAAAAGGGAACCCGAAAAGCACGTGTGACCCTTGAGTTATACCCTACATTTTATTTGCTCCAGTCAGACAATGCCCTGTCCCTTCCATTAGAGCTCACAGAATAGCTATATGTGGACCCACAGCTTGAAAATGTATATACGACACAGTTAACATTTCCACAGTCTCAGAAAGCTTTTGCTGCATTACTAATTGCACAAGCATTTTATTATGTATTAATGAGCTATAAAATACTTGACATACCTTTGGCAGGTTCTATTTTAAAGACAAATTATGAAGATAAACACTTACTTTAACTAATATGTACAGGATCAAGTATAGAGATCTGTAGTTATATACATTGCTAAAGGAACAGGAAAAATATGTTTTCATTGTAATTTGCATAAGTACCTAACTGTTGCCTCARGAAAACCTTAAAAAGAACACATAAAGTATTCATATTTTTACTTAAAATAACATTAAAAATGAATGCATCCTCATTACATTGGCTCATTAATATTTTCAATTTATTCAAACTGTATTCTGTCTTATTTTTAGCTTTCATTTTATTATTTAATAATTTCATATCAAACCTGAAGTTTCATCTTCACCAATCTAAAACCTAATGTAGCTGATGAGTAGATAGGTTTTAAAATATATTTAATCAAACTTGTCTCCCGTGATATCCAGGCAGAGGTATACATTCAAACCTATAAATTATTAATATACTGAAACTGGATGTGTAAATGGGATTAATTCTACACATACTTCAACAGAGTATGGCAAATTTTACCATTTGTCAGACAAAAGTAGGCATAGCACTGATATGCAGCTAGTTTAAATAGCTAGTGAGTGATCTGGCCCGCTCCCTGGAGCTGTGACATTTTATGCCAGTTAGGTAAAACAATCTAAAAGCAATGAGTCTTTGTAAGCAACTCTGGAATTTAGCTGACCGGGAATGTGCTAAGTAAGTAAACAGGAAAACTGTGAGATTTGGGCCCAACACTATGGTTTCTGTAAAGAGGGAAAACATTCCATATTCCACAACAGAATGGCATAAATGAAACCTTTCTTCAGAAAAACCAGCAGAGATTTTCTTCATTTTCTTCCTCCAGATTTTAACTGTGGAAGCTTCTCCTCTGGGCCTTGGCTTTGGCAAATGGAGAAGCAGATGTTTTTTGGGTGTCCACGTGTAAAATAATATAGTATGCCTGACTTTAGCCAAGATTCACTTCTTAATTTGTTGAAAATATTAAATTTAAAATATCTAAAGGTGAAAAAAAGGAAAATATGAAAAAAAAGGGAAGTATTTTGCCAAAATTACATCAAATAACATTTCTATAGTCTTCTTATTGCATGAATGGACAATTATTTAATTCAAGTCTGATATGAATAATCCTATTTCTATATTTGACTGAATGAGTCCTAAATGGTGCGGCTTAAGGCTTTCATCTTCCATCAAACTTCCCCCCAACATTCTCTAAAAAGGAAGATGAATTTGCGCAGATGTTCTCATAGAGTCTGATTTTAAGATGCATTTTGATACTATTCAGGAGAATTCAGCATTAGTAAATTCAGGATCATACTGATTTAAACACACTGTACTTTATATTGTAAAGCTGCTGCCATTTCATGTAGTTTAGGCCAAGAGGTGCTCTTAATAATAGCATTTCAACCATTTGCGAAGTACATCTTTTAAATGTAGAGAGTATAGAAGGTTATACAATGAAATTCTGAGATTTGTTATATAATTTAACTTAACGAAGAAGATAATGTTTAATACACATTTAGCAAACCCTTATTATCTAGCCCAGCCTCAGAAACACTAGAATGTTTTAACCATCACATAACTAAGGTCGCCACTAGGCACAGGGAAACTGATCTGTATGTGCAAGCTGAATTTTCTGGGCTTCTGATGCTCTTTTGGGGGTAATTAGAATATTTCAGTACTGACCAGGACTGACAGGCTCTCAAACCTGTTCCTTTAGTCAAGGATTATACATTATATATGATTCAGAAGATGTACTAGGACATGTTCTTATAAGAGTATATATCAATGTTCTTTGTGAAGTATTCTGTATTTAAAGCATACTTTAAAAGAATACTGATATTAAAGTATTTCTGTTATTTGATGCCTTTTTAAATCACTGATACTACTGTTTTGGTCCCCAGGATTAATTAAATTTTCACTACACAGTAGTTCTCCTCCGTCAGCAAAGGCATCCCTTTGCTAACTGTGTGCTAGCTCTTATTAGTTGTTATGTCATGCCAGCATTTCTTCCTTCTTTAGTTTCTCTTTTTGCCTGCAGCACTGATTTTCATAGGTATGGTCGTCTGGATTTTCTGGTTTCATTTGAGTTATTCTCACTGATTAATTTCCAGCTGTTTCCATATTTCAGGTGTCATTGGTATTTTTGATAGCTGCCTTCAGAATTTACAGTTTTATTCTTGTTATTACTAGTGCCTCTCTCCTAGCTGTTGGCATGCTATTTTGTCCTTCCTTTTGGAACAGTTTTAAGCTATTTAATCCCAGATTTAGAGAACATTTGAAATGTTACTATTTTTTTAAATTAATTTTAGAAATTATACATACGAAAAAAGATTTTTTTTTCTTCTCCCAAATCTCAATAGTAATTTTAATTTAGTTTGAGAATAGATATCTCAGTTTATATGTGATAATTAATATCTAACAGCTCTAAAATGTTATAAACAAGGCTTTTCATATAGACGTCACTCAAATTCTATGGTTTTGTTTTCTCTTAAATTCACACATATCGATGCAGAGACTTGTTGAAACTGATGCTATAGTGAAATGGACTGCGGTATTTACCTAAGAAAGAAAATTTAAAATTTGAATTAAAAGTTTTAACATTTTTTGCAAAGACCTGACTTTTAATAAATGTCAGAATAATGTCATAGCTATCAAAGACGTTTTTCCCAATTTACTATACTAATTTAGCTCTTAATTTGAATCAGTGTTTAACCCATATATTTTAGGAGCTGGGCTACAGTGTTCCATCATTGTTAAATCCAGAGCAAGTATATTGCCATGGAAAACTGGCAGTAGTTTTAAAATATTAAAACTACTCTTTATACTTTATATCTGCTTGGAAGGAGTTAGAGGGTCTAGTGCTTAAAATCCCAATAGCTGCTTGGAGCCATAACATTTCATAAATATATTACTTTCCCAAGTGTTTACCTAAGTATGGTTGCCCTCTGCAGTGAACAGAAAGAATGCTTAATACTCTTAATTGATAATACATTCTGGATTAATGTTGAACATTTCTACGGAAGAAAATCACATAGCAAGTGACCTAAAAATTTGAAGGTGCAGATAAAAATAAGAAGTTATGAAACTGGATAAAACAGAGAAAGAAAACAAAATAGTGGCCTAACGGTCTTTAATAAACAAACATAAAAAGACTCTTTATAACTATCAACACAAAGGGAAAAAAAAGCTAGACTGCTGTCAGAAGACTTTCTGGAAGTAGTGTGGTCTTTCAGATGTCTTCTTCTTCCTTGATATTTCAGGGCTGAGACACAAATCAAGTTGCAGTAGCCTAACAAGCTCCCAAACCCAAACTGAGCTGAACTCTTACGGAGACTTTTCACTGAATATCTGACCAGATCTAACAGCTTGCTGTCACTTGAAGGAATATCTCTGCTCCCCTCACTTTTATAGCTTGTATTAGCTTTGGTTCTTTGCTGATCCCTTTGTGAGTCATTTCAGTTCTGTAAAATAGCAGAAAACTAGTTGAACAGTAATTGTTTTATTTTATAATTATTTTGCTGGATCATTTTTCTGCCGGTTTATACAGCTAAACTGGTTCACTACATGGTCAGATAAGCACATCCCTCTGAACAGGGAAGGCAATGTGAGAAGGGCTGTTTTGAGCCATTATATCAGCTTAGCCATCTCACAGATGCTTATACTTAGATTACACCATTTCATGGAGGCAGCCTTAGATAATGCATAATGAAGGGAACAAGAAGTATCAATCCTCAAGGGATGGTGCAGAAATTCTGTATGTATGTCATTTATTTGTCAAACATTCTGTTACTCATGGCCATCTTTTTCAAACTAGGACCTCCCCAGTTATTATGCCATGGTGTCAAACAGCGTAGCACCTCCTTTTACCCTGCTGCTCCAAACGTCATCTGCACAAGTTCCTACGTGGGTGAGAATTAGCAAAGGGATTGTACCTGCTTCTTGCATAATGAAAATCAAGTTAGATCACTTAAAATAACTTTAACATTTGATGATCACTAATGAGGACAGTACAAGAACTATACACCAAAAGTATATTGGCAGATATAAGTGTAGTAGGCATATAGAAAGAGAAGATAAAAGATGGTTTTTATGCAGGTCATCTCTAAGGTTTTGATTGTGCCTCTGTATTGTGAAACTGTGACAGGAAGGAAAAGTCCCTACCCAGCACTGCAATGGGAGAATGTTAAGGGCAATTGAAGCAATATTCTTCAATAGCTCAGACTTTGAATAGAAGGTGAATCAAGCAATCACTGTGGGTTTGGAAAGAATACGCCTCTTTGCACAAAATCTGAATGAACAGAACATTTCAGGTTCTTGAAATAAGATCAGCTGAGTAAGACTTACCAAGTTGTGGTTCTACAGGCTTTTCTTGAGGGCAGTGCTAACTTAATAATTCTCTGCACCAGACTCTCAGTCTCACTTATATTCTGCCCTGGATCCTGCACCATCACAGCTGTTGAAGAAACTGTCCAGTAAATAGAATCAGCATAATTGCTCATGCTGATAAAACCCTTTAATTTCTGATTTGAGGACATTTTTCAACCAAATCAGCTGTGCTGACACAGCAAAAAGGTGTATGTGTATTGATTAATCCATTGAAAAGAACACTTTTTAAATGTAATACCTTCATCTCATAGAGAAACTGCAAGAGTTAATTGGACTGGAATCTTGGTTTGGTTCTCTCAGCCTTACTCTAAGACCAACTCTAATACAACTGTGCTAGCAAGTTTTTTGGTTTTTTTTCATACAATTCATTTGCATTTATGAGGATTTTTGTCTTCAGTGGTAAAATACTTGAGCTCTCTAAAGATTATGTATGTGTATTTTAATGGGAGCAACTATTCTTTATCTAAAGAAAAGTTAATGGTGCTCTTGACATCTCAACATCTTTATCTTAAAATCCTTCCATTCTCAAGGCCACAAGGTTTCTATTTGCATAGCAGTGTTATCTGCCAGTCTTCCAGCAACTAAATGACCATTCATTAGGTTTTATTATTTTTCTATATTTAACTGGTGTCAAAGTTGATGTTACTCAAAGAAAACTGATTTGAAGAAGTCATAGCTTTTTGTTAAGCCATCTGAAATCCCTAGTTCACTTAGTGTCTTTTGCTAGTTTATGTAACACAGAGACATTATAGCTAGCAAAGATTTATAAATTACCTGTTTCTTGGATGGTTAATATTAACCACCAATGCACTTAGTGTAGTCCTTAAATCTACCCCAACTTTAAATGATATGCATACAAGATAATAATTAACATTTTCAAATGAAAAAATGGAGATGATCTATGGCTGATATCTTTCATGAGACAACACTTTTCACTTACATTTCAGCTAATTAAATTCTAGTGTTGATATAGCTCCTAGTACTAAAATAAATAGCTGTCAAAGCTCTAAGTATATGAAGTGGGACTCAGTTAACTAGGGGCTGATCTCATAAAAAAAATTAAAATTGCCAATTGTTGTAGCTTTTGGAGTTTCATTACCATATTCACAAAYATGTTGGCAAACATTTGCCTAGATGAAGCCTGATAGTCAGAGAAATGCTGGTTTTATCCCATTAAAGTAATAGGGAACAGATGATCAGACACAAAGTGAGCTGCAAAAGTTCATAGCAGAAGCTTCTTAGAGAAAAGGCAATAGAATAAAAGTCTATTAAGTCTTTCACTGGGTCCTGAACAACATGACATCTACTATATCTCCTATCTCCTATAACTTTAATTTTTAAATCTTTCAATTAAAATCAAAGGATAACTCAGGTGGAAAAGGACTTCAGGAGGCCTCTACTCCAACCTCCTGCTAAAAGGAAGGTCAACTCTGAGGTCAGACCTGGTAGCTCAGGCTTTGTCCAGTCAGGTCTTGAAAATCTCCAAGGACAGAGACTGCTCAGCCTCTCTGGGCAACCTGGGCCACTGCTGGATTGTCCTCAGGGAGAAAAAGTTTCTCCTTATATCCAGTCTGAACATGTCTTTTCTCAGTTTATATCCGTTTCCCTCTTCCTCCTACCTTGCACCACTGTAAGGAACTTGTTTCTGTCTTCTCAATGACCTCCCACAGGCATCGGGGGCTGCTGGTGGGTGCCCCTGAAGCTGTTTCTGTTCCAGGCTGAACAGACCCTGGTGCCTACTCCTCACCTCACAGGGCAACTGCTCCAGCCCCCAGCTGTCCTGGGGCTCTCTGCTGAACTTGCTTCAATTTATCGACATATTTCCTGGTTTGAAGGGGACCAAAATTGGATGCTTGCTCTCTACCAAGGCCCCAGGAATTTTTCCACAGAGCTGCTCCCCAGCCTGTCCATCCTCAACCTGTGTCATTGCAGGGGGTCATCCTTCCCAGGGGCAGGACTTGGCATTTGTGCTTGTTCAGTTTCACAAGGTTACTGTTTTGCTGTTCCTCCAGCCTGCCTAGGTCCCTCTGGATGGCAGCCCTGCTATTGATTGCATCGACCCCTCAGTAATTATCTGTATTATAATTCCCACATCATCGCAGTCAGGCTGCAGCCTGCGTTTATGTTTCCTGTGTGTATAATCTTCAGGTGATTCACACAAGGTGAATAGAGGTCTTTCTCTTATCTGGGGAATTATCAAATCTGCTAGCATCACCACCTCCTTTCCCTTGAATGAGACCCTCCCTCTCATCTGTGTTAAGATTTCAACTTTTTTCTTCAATCTTAGTTTCTTTCAACAGGTTGGAAGTTGGAGGCCATAAGCAGGAGCCCAGTATTAAAAGAAGCTGACTTTCTGAAATAATCAGCTATCTCCCAGCTCTTTTGGGCCAGCCTGCAAGGTTTACAAAGTTCTAATTAGGACATGACTTCAAATCTCACCTCAATTATTGTTTGGCAACGTTTCATTCTCTGTTGTATATTTACACAAATTGTAAAGCCTCAGTTCAACAAAAATCTTTTGCTTTCTCGCTGAACTAAGTGAGGGTCATGCTTGCAATTTTTCCTCCATGCTTTAAACTCAAAGGTTAAAATATGATGTTCAAAATGGTGACAGAGAAGTCTCAGTGAATAAATTGGGGTCTTTGACCTCAATCTCTGCTTCTTCAGGGTGGGGGGGGGAGGGGGGAAATCATTCTGTGTTTGCCAGTTGAACCAGAATAACCTGCACCTGACAATTTAACCTATTAGGGTTTGAGCATTTTCAGATCAGATCAGAAGCATCACGGTCTGGGTAAATAACACATTGCAGTAAACTGTCTCTCATTTAAAACTAAAACCAATACCTACTTAACTACAAAATGAAGCTCATATATGATAATCAGTGATATGTAATATATATTTCTAATGATTTAATCTTCTGCCTCCTAGATGACTCTCACTGTATTTCCATATTAGATTTGCTTTTAGTTTATATGTGGTCACGCGGTGATCAGACAGGGTAGTGACTGATATCAAAGAATCAGGCAAGTTTAGAACAAGCTGAGAGGAGGAAATGTTACATGAAAGTCAAGGGTGAAGCAAAAATAAAGATTGTTGTATGGAAACCCATTAAAAATCCCATTAATAGTGGGGAAAGGATTTGGATTTCTCAATATTATTGGTCAGCAAAAATTAGTCTTTGTTTTCTGAAGTGTAAATAGCAGAAACACTGAAGCAAATTCATAACCCTAATACAAGTTCTCTTAGTAATATATTAATGATCTATTTCTAGAAAGAAGATTTCATGTTCTGCACCTTATTTTACAACCTGGATTGATAAATTGTGAACGAGAAAAAGGGAAGAGAGTGGGGCATTTATTAATAGCTAGCTAGGCCTCCATGTACACTGAAACATATTCATATGCATACTATTGTGTCTAGTAATGCTTCCCCCCTCCCCCMAAAAAAAGGATGATTATTTCAGCAAATAGCTTCAACTTTTTTTTATGAATCATGGATTTAGGCAGATTTCCCTTTCAAGCCTTCATGACAGGCCTCCAAAATCAAGTTAGGTTGATTAATTGGACAAATAGCAACTCCCATAGCAAATAAATGGCAAATCTGTAAAAAGAAAAATGACCTGATTTGTAGGTTTTGCATAGCTTTACTCAGAAATGTCAGAAATAAAAAAATACAGTGATACAATAAGAAACTGCATTTGATCACTATTAAATTGTTTTTTAAGTCTTTCAGTGGCTCCAGTTGAGAGTTCCTGCATATTTAGAGCTTCTTCTACTCTAGCGCCTCTTCAAAGCTAAGGCTGTGATTCTGTTCCACAAGTCTCCCAGCTGGGATTCTGGGCAGCTCCCTCTGTTTCCCGCAGTTCATTCCCACTGCCTGCACAGCAGAGAGGTTGCTAGCTGGGGATACAATGGGATAAGAAAGAAGAGCTGGGACTTGGAGAAGGAAGGCCAGAGAACACTTTAAAATAGTTTCGTCACTGAAGTAATTGCAAACTCAAAATCACAGCCAGAGTCATATAACATTATTTTACCTTTGCACAAACACTGACTGCATAGGATAATATGTTAATATTTTTCATTCTGTTTTCAAATTAAAATTTGTTCAAAATATCATTATATATTAGGAAATATATTCCTCAAACTTATGCCTTAAAAAAAAGCTGTATTCGCTGTTCTGCTTGTCTTCTTATATGAAACAGGTATTTTGTGTTTTCAGTGTCTTTGTGCTCTACTGAAAATTTAGACCCTTTGGAGTTGATTTTATAATAAAATCTAAAACCCATGCATGATTTTTTTTTAATTATTTGCTAGCGTCAAGCACAATTAACAAGTAATCTGAAAGAACACATATTTCCTGTGCCCTAAAAGTCATTAATAATGCAATAACATTTTGGGCAAGATTATGAATGTGACTTGCAAAATATGATTTCGTGGATTTCATTTAACAAATGAAAACAAAGGGGGGTCACAGTTCAAACACAGTTAGACAAATATTATGATCAGCATTTGTTTTAATGTACTATCTTCTCGGGGAAAGGAGAAACGAAAAGGACTGTGTAAAGAAGAACAGAATAGAGATGAAGAAGGAATAAGAAAAAAATAAGCAAAGTAGCCTTCAAAAAGAAAAGTGCAGGAGCTGAGAGAGAAGGGAAGTGGAAAAAATAAGGAGGAAGAACAAGAAAACAGAATGGAGTAAAGCAACACATGAGAATAGACATGAGAAAGACAAAAGAAAATGGGAAAGGGAAAATGAAAGGAAAGAAAGGGCAATTTGTCTAAAAGAAAGCTAGAATGGTGGAGAGATGGAAGAAACATTAGTATGAAGAAGGATTACTGAAAATAACAAAAAAAAGAGATCTTTTACTCCTAAACTTGACACTATATAAAATCATGACCCCCCCCCTTTTTTTTCCAGTCAAATTTACTGCAGTTAAAGAATTCCTGATATTGTTTTCCAGCTAACTACCTTCTTCCATTTCCCAGGAGTCACCTACAGGTACTGTTATGGTTCATCTAATTGAGCATGTTAGTCCCTGCAGATGGTAGTATGTGTTAAAAGGAATTATAATATTCCCTTCCCATTACTAAAACACAAAAGAAAATAATCTAGCCTGTATCATAGGCAACAAAACAGGAGTTATAAGTCTGTGCTGTTCCATACAGGAACCAGTTCAAGATATAAAATTCAGATTCACAACTCCAAATCTCAGGGCTGATCTGTTGCAAGATTTTACTTTTGCTCATATTAGAGAATAGAAATAGGAGTGCAGTTTGGAACTCAGCATTCCAGGGCATTGAGAAGAGATGACTTTGACTGAACCATTTTCTACCGTTAACCAGCTCTACCTTTGAAGAAATAGTATTCAAAAGTCTGGGGAGAGAAAATGTGAGATGTAGAGTAGGGTATTACCAGTACTGATATTCCATCTCTAAGCAATCTGTAGTTCCATATCTCATTTTAAGTATTGAGAAACATTGTTTTCAACAACAGTGGCCAATGTTCTCTAATTACTTAAATGTCTATTAATATTTTTATTATCTTCTACAAAGACTTTTGACTGATGCCATATTTTTGGTGGCTTCTTTTGCTGGGCATTTCTAGGATGAATGATAATTTATACACCTTGGTGAAGGCAGGAAGAATAAAATAACTAGATAGAAACATTGAGACTATGAATCACACATATTGACAAAAGAATTGATTAATTCAGTCAACAGTTCTCTGTAGATATCTCTTTGATGCAGTGCAATATGCTATTGGAGCAGCTGGTGTACACTGGCAGCTCTATACAGAGTAAGCAGTTCACTGCTTGCATTATGTACCAAACTCCCTTAAAGACTGGTAGACAGAATTACTTGATTCAGTCAAGCAAGCTGATCAGAATGCTATGCACACATTTCAGATACCATAAGCCATCATACTGATATGCAATTTGTTCTTCACATGTTCCTCTTCGACAACAGAAACTCAAAAAGCACATTTTTGGCACCACATGATTTCCCCAATGACTAAGGACCTATGGACTGCACACCTATGGATTGCACTCATGTACTAATTGAAGATATTTAATTAACAAGGAGCATGTGGAAATAGGAAGTCTTACCATTACACAAGGATTCAAGCAATCTTTTGAGTCAATATGGTAAATATTTTGTTTTGCATTTAGAGCCTTCCAACAATCTGTTTACTAGTGTTAATAATTTTGACAATTTTGGTTGTGACATTACCATGAGCAAAGGATATCTAAGGAGTAGTTTTGGAATTCCTTTTTGGGTATATGTTGTCCTAAGAGACAAATATTGACCAAAATGAAACCAAGGCTATTATTTCTAAATACATTAAATTTTGCAGTTTAGAGTGTCCTTCTATGCCTGCAGATGAAATAAACAAACTCCACTTTCAAGATATTTGTAAATATGCTTGAATTAAACTATCAGTTAACTACAGGATATATTGTGTTGCCCTTACATTGAAGAGTGACTTTTCTTTGTACAGTGGTTGACTAAAGTTAAAACTAAGAAATGAAGTAGCCTGAAAAAGACTTATAATCTTCATGCCAGTTCTTAATACATAACATAAGAATATCTTTATCTGATAAAGGTGTTTTTAGAAGATTTGTTCCTGAGCTGAAGAACTATTTAAAATGTATAAAAATGACAGACTCAGGCTTCTAATGAAGTAAAATACTATGGACTTCACCTTGAGATACCTTTAAAAAAAATGTTTTTACTGAGTAAAAAATAGTGCAGTATAGAACAGCATAAACTATACAGATCATATGTTCATAAGACTGTACAAAACCCACACAGTAAGATAAACAGAGATTTATTTTTAATCTAGATTGAATTCACATTGTTATTAACATCTGTTTTTCATACCATATCTATTACCAAATAAATACAAGACATAGATATCTGGATCAGATTGTTAAATGTTTTAAAATAGACTAGCTATGCCAAAGACAAATGCACAAGGCCAAACTCTGCAATGTTAGTACAACCAAACCCTCCATTGAAATTAGTAATAGTTATGGACAGACATGGACTGAAGAACGGGCTACTTCCCAGCTTAAAATAAAATTTTTATGTACAGAGATTCTGAAAAATGGAGGTTCAGATGATCTTCACAAGAACTGTTCTCATCCCCAGAGTGTAGGGTAATTACTCCCTAGAATAATGCCTAATGCCTGGGAAGATAATGAAGACCACAAGTGAGTCAACTGCTGCAATAAGGAGAGATGTGAAATGACCACCTGTGGAGAAGCATTTATTGAAAAAGGATCATTCTTGGAGAGTGGATTTCTCTTGAAGATATAAGGATTTCTAAGTGASAGGTTAGTACAGCTGGGAGGAAAAGCTTTAAATTCAGAACTGAGGGACACTTAGTTCTCGTGCAGAAGTGGAGACAAATCCCATAAAAAGGATAAACAAATAGCCAATTGGATGCATAACAGAGAAAAAGGAAATGCTAAAACTGATTAGAGTACTCCAGTCATAATGTTTAATAAGAGGACTCTGCCTAATTTCACCAGGGAACTGAGTGTGATCAGTAAGAAGTAACAAAAATGTGCTTAGGCAAATGCCAACAGCCTAGGTGAAAAAATAGAGGCTCTTAAACTATGTGTGCAGGATGTGAAATTTGTGAATTACAGTCAGGACTGTAACACTGGCTTCAAAGGATGTTTTATTCGGATGACAAAGAAATAACAGTAAAGTTGGCAGAGTATTTTGGAGAGTAAAAGAGGTGAGATGAAAAATTTTGATTATCTCAAGAACTAGTTAGTGAACTACTACTAGATTATGAAGGATTTGATTATAGAGGAGACTGAGAACTACTGTGACTCAAAGTTTCAGGTAACCCCTATTCAAAACAAGACAAAAACACTATATGAAGAGGCTCTGAATGAATCCTTGTTAACAGAGAAGAGTATTGTTAGGAACACACACACACAAAAAAAAAGATTGGACAGGACTGATCAACAAAGAAAGATATGTTCAGACGCACCCCCCCCCAAAAAAAAACAACAAACAAACAATAAATAAAAGATTGAGTAGGCACATGAAAACTATATAGAAGCAATTTAAAAAAAAGTTTGAGACATATATATGAAAAAGCGAATGATAAAAGAGCAATTGGGACTACTGTAAAAACAGTAAAAATAAAGAATAAAAAAAACTTAGATTAGAGATAATCTAAACATAATTCAAAGAATCAGAAGCTAATAATAATTTGTATTCAGAATTCAGAAAGAAACACAGTTAAAATGTGAAGCTGGTCATAAATATTTTACATAAATCTGTCAAATGGAATGGGAGGAAAAAGCAATTGCCCTAAGTTTATAAAGCGAGAAAAGTAATCCAGGGAACTAAAGGCATGTTAGCTGGGCATTATCAATATGTAAAGCCTTAAAATTTTGAAGAAATAAGTAATTAAAGGCACAGAAGTGAATGGAAAGTAGGATAAAATGCAGTGTGGATTTATCAGAGAGAGATAGTACTAGATCTAACAGCTTTCTTCAATAAAACAATTTATTTTTTAGCTAAGGAACCCTACTGTTTTTCATTTACCTAGAGGTAAATAAGAGCTCTGCCATATTGCCACAAAAAATTGTACAGATCTTGAGAAGCTGAAAAATTCTTAAAGTGAAGAGGCAATATTAAGAAGGAAAGTACCAGGTCACTACAGAATCTTTGAGGGTCTTTCATGATTAACATATTTTATTTATGACTATGGTACAAATAAGCAGAATGAGTAGATGAAATTTGTTAAGGAAAACAACTATGAGAGTTGCTTCCAATACAGAAGAAGCCTGGGTTATCACCAGGGAAAAGGCATGTAGAAGATAATCTTGAAAAGCAATAGAATAAAGATCAATTTCAACTGTACAAAACATACTGGGGGAATAGCACAAATTTTAGCTATAAACTAGGAGCTAGTCATCTGGAAAGCACCAGAGAAGAAAAAGATACTGTTGATCAGTCCTGTCCAATCTTTTTTTTTTTTGTGTGTGTGTGTTCCTAACAATACCAGACAGACTTGTTAGCTGAGTATAACATCTATAAAACATTAACATGACACATGGATGTACAGCCAAGTCTGTTTGTAGGTTGCTGAATTATTTTTCACAGAGATAGAAAGTATTGGTGCCATTGTGTAAAGTGCTATATGATACTTCATCTCGACTACTGTGTATAGTACTGATTTCCCTGACATACATTCAAGAAGGTTGATTTTAAAGAACTGTTTAAGCTAAGGGCAGTATTGTCAAAAGAACAAAGTACCCATACACCCAAAAAAGACCCAGAAAAAAAGATTGGGAATTAGAAGAACATTTATAGCTAACGGAATAAAGAGACTGAGAAAAGTCCTTTCTTTTCCATAAGGATGGCAGAACTCTAAAGACGAATCCTAGAAAGCTTCCGAAAAACAAACACATACAAGATGATACTTGTTCTAAAGAATAACTGGAGTTGACATATCAGTTGGTTCCCTTCAGGTTTATGCTCTTGTTTCCCTAGTTTCATGTCAGGCTCTGCTCTGATATTTCTGTATTGCTAACAAAGTTGCTACTAGTCTTAACTCTGAAGCATCATCTTCTTCCTACATTTCTTGCATCTATCTTATAAACAAAATAAGTGTGTTATTTACAAGTACAGCTCAGCACCATAGTTTTATCTGATTTTCTTGGTATGTTGTATATTGAAATTTTTTAAACACTGCATGATCAGATCTGAACATTCTAGATTAATCCCATGTTCCAAATTCTGTGGCATTTCATTCTCCTTTTACAAAGAGGTTCAAACTTCTCAAGAGTATAGTAAATATGAATAATTTTCCATTTTAAAAATAATTTAATTTAAACCAACTGAATTTGCTCTCTTTCCCTTCATAATATATGGAATATATTTCAAAACTCACTAAGGAAATCAGCATTTATCTAGTTCATGACATTCTTAAAATTGTAATTGTTCTTCATGCTAATTCATTTTCTGAAAACCTTGCTATGTTTCTACACTATTAAATGTTCTGATGAAAATATTAACATCACAGGCATTTTTATCCATTATTTCATGTAAGCAGCCACATGGAGATTATTGAACACAGTGAAACACATCCACTTGTGTCTATTCAAAGTGCTAACAATGGGTTTAAAATGAATTAAAGAACTCTGCTATTATAGTCTTAGTCTGAATATTGTTATATTTGTTTGATGAAATATACAGAAATTTTATGTTTCCAATTGTATTTAAAATTAAATACAAAAGTTACAAATATTTGGACTAGATCACTTCTGAATATAAGTTAATTGATGTTCCTTATCAGTGCCACTTTAAAATGTAGTATTGCTCATAAACTCATAAAATGAGTTCAGTAAGTATTGCCTATTTCCAATCAAAAGTCATACTATCTATTTTTAATCATCAGTTGTTGACCTATGCCTGTGTTTCCATTATTCTGATAAAATTAAAGGACTTTCTTACCTAATACATATTAATATTATTTATATTTATAAGACATCATGTAAAAGTACTTGAATATAGTGATATTGGTCTGATAGCTTTCAATCACCAGGTATCTAAGATGTTCTTTCCTCCCTTCCACCCTAGCAGAGTAGTCTATAAGAAGATAAAATAAATTTATTTCTATTCTAGGAGTTGCAACTCTCAGCCATTTTCTCCCCCCCAAACAAATCACATAGGGACTGAATGACTATGCCTAGTTAACAAATTATGTTGAAGAAGTCAATTAATCAAACCTTCTCCTCCACTGGTAGAATGTATCATGAAGTCACATTTGTTCAGGTGAAGCAAATCTGTGCTGGGCAGAAGGCAAAAAAGAGCGAAAGAAGAGATCAAAGGAGCATGCAGTATGACTGAATGCGGAAGCATGCTGAGGGAAAAAGCCGGTTGCTCTAGGGGGAGCAGAACTGGCAGAATTCCAGACTCACACAGAGCTGACTTGAAGCTAACATGATATTGACAGCATTTGGACCCCAAATGAGATGACAAGCAGAGATAAAGTGTTTTCAGGATTAAGAAAAAAAATCTTTAATGAGAAGGTGATTAATTTGTAGATTTCTGCTGTGGGAGTGAAAACCATATTCTTTAATGCGGTTGATTGTTGATCAGACTGACACAACTTAAGTGGCCTTAGTGCTAATTTTTCCATCGATGAGACTGAAATCAGCTGTGTGCCAGACGAGATTTTTCACCTTATACATATATATAAATATATATATAAGCTGTTACACTATACCAGTGGCTATTATTGACTGCTGCTAATATATTTAAGTTAGAAGTGAAGTCTCAGTGATTTCCTATTAACCAGCTCTAATTTCAGACAGTAAAAAACTATGATGAAGGCATATGCTAGCTATATTATGAAACTAGAAATCTGTTTTTTATTGTGAGCTGGGGGTCTTCAATGAGGAAGTCCTTATATTTTTTTGGAGAGGATGGAGCAAGCCAATTGCGTTAAGAAAGGAATATTTCTCTTCCTTGCTCAATCAATTTTGCTTGAGCATCAGCAAAAATAGATTTGTTCATTGTACAATGAATATTTGATAGGCAGTTCTACTTTTACTGAGCCCTAAGTGGAAATGAACTAGTGAGGAAGAAAATTATCAGATTTTACATATCTAAATTATACCAAAGTGCCCCTTTCTGCACAACCCATTTGATTCTAAGTTTGAAAAAAGAAAGTTAATGAGCTCGAGTACTGTCTGAAACATGTGAACATTAAGGAAAAATCTTAAGTTTATTTCCAGAATTTTACAGTCATTTGCTCCTTTCCTTCCAAAACAATTATGCTGGCATTAACAAACTTTCTTTTTTTAATAGACTAAAAGTTAACAATAAAACTTTTTTAATATGCAGAGGCTGCCATATAGCTGCCTGATGCTGTTTTAGGACTTGAGCAAACCAATATAATTCTTGGTGGAATAGAGGTAAAACAAGAGACTTATTTTGTATATTTGAATACATTGCTATCTCTCAGTGCCACAAACGCTTTATGCTACAGTGCCACAAACGCTTTATGCTACGATCCAAAATTAAAGCTGTCCTGGCTCTGTTAGCACAAATGTTCATTTACTTTCTTCAAGGTCACTTCTATAGTAAAATGCCTTTGCAGAATGACAGAAGGTATAGTAAGAACCATTATATTAACTACCAGGGACAAAACCTATGACATCTTCATATGAAACCAAATGAATCATCAGCAGTAAAATAAAAATTTCAATCAGAAATAGAGAAAACCTGATGGATTCTTTAATTAGAATGGGGATTGTCTTTYCCCCCCCTGCCAACTTCCCTTCATATACACACAAAATTAACAGATTTTCATATCATAAAGTACCACCTATTGAAGTAACACTACGTATACATTTCTATCAAGATGGGGATTATTATGACTGGAGTGCTGTTATGGATGGCTACGTGCTTTTTAGGAAAGACAGGCCAGGAAAGCGAGGTGGTGGAGTTGCTCTTTATGTGAGAGAGCAACTGGAATGTACTGAACTGTGCCTAGGGGTGGATGAAGAGCGAGT
>NW_020450934.1:309856-331142 GCF_003343035.1 Apteryx rowi | reverse complement strand
ATCCTGTGCAACGTGCTCTAGGTGCCCCTGCTTGAGCAGGGGGGTTGGACTAGATGATCTCCAGAGGTCCCTTCCAACCTCAGCGATTCTGTGATTCTGTGATCAGTATTCCCTCTCCAGTATATATTTTTATTTAAAAAATATTGATTCAAACATTTATCCCCTCTACCTTCAATTAAACTGTATTTTCCAGTACACACACTTCCAATATGAAAATCACTTCCAGTATGACTCAGAACAATATTAAAGGTGATTGCTGCTCCGTTTTGAATTTTGATGAATTTTGATGGGGTGGAAACTTAAATGAAGTCTGAGAGATTAATTCATTTCTTTTTCAATAGGCCTAAAATATTCAAGGATACCATTCATTTTATTGTTGATAGGAGACTTAACTGTATATACTCAACATCGTGAGGTAAGAATGATTTTCCTAGTGTAATTAAATAATTCTCACAATAAATATGTGAATAAATCCATATCATGCAAGAGAAGGTAAAGAATCATGGGAAGATTATTACAGCATCAACAGGAACATGTGGGGACTGATGATATACTCTAACTATCGTAAGTGGTGGTTCAAGATATATCACCTTCCAGCTGGTACCTCTGCTCAGCTGAGATGCAGAAACTGCGTATGTTCCTATTTGATAATGAATTAGGATTTCTTGACAGTGTTTTCAAAATATCTTTAATACCTTAAAAATGATAATACCGTTGAAGACTATTTGAGAATTTTAATGAGTATTTGTTCTACTGTAAACTATTATCAAATATTTATGTCATACAAAAACATTTTTACATTGCAAAAGAGTAGAAATAAACATGTTACCATATGTTATTGGGTTCAGCCTCACAGTTTAAAACAGAGGAGACAGTGTTATCTATTGTAGGAATTCCTTAAACTTTTCTAATGTTTTTCTTGCAGTTATTTGCCCACACCACCAAAAAATATGTTCAATGTTTTGTGGAGCTTTTTTTCTCAAAATCGCATGACTAGGCACAATAATAATGGAACTGGTTAAAACTTTTCTGACTGAACATTTTTTTCCACTGACAACAACCATGTTGTCAACCCTATATTTTTCACACAATGTGTGTTCTAAAAATATATATGTATAGAGAGAGAGCATTATTAAAAGATTGTATTTAGATGACAGTGAGAATCTGGATTTTATTTTTAACTTCAAACATTCAATTTTAAAGTTTATTGTAAATAAATTACTGCAATTAATGCAAATTAGAATGTACCAAAAATAGTTTCAATAATTTTGAAAACATCAAAGCATTTCTTTTCTATTTTATATAGCAATATAAAAATACTCACATATAGCAATACAAAATACTCATCAGAAGTTATAAGCTAATTGAAGGGGTAGTTAAGACAACTTTCCAAGAGCAGCTGCAAACACTCTGACAAGCTTGTTATGCTATTCAAATTCTACCTATACTTTGCTCAGTAAAACAATTAACACATTTTAGTTTATTTTAGTCAGATATCAGAATAAATGCTCATGAAACATAAGACTGAAAGTGAGAGGGTCACCATGGCCACATACAATCATGAACAGTTCTGTAACACATCAATCTAGACCGATCTATAACAAACAGTACAGTCCCTCTCACATCATAAACCACATATCACCCCATATCATCTTCGTACTGAACACTCAAACCTTTTAGTATAAGAGACAGAATCCCCCCCCCCCAAAAAAAAAAAAGAAAATTATCATGCTGTAGGAAGAGCAAAAGGTATCAGGGACGCGGTAAAGTTACAGTTCCCCTGCATTAGCTTTAAACTAGTAAAACAAATCATATTCTGCTAGGAAGTATCTAATACAGAAGGGAGAGAACACTTCCAACAGTACTTACCTAGCCCATCTGGGAAAAATTCTTACTGGTCCCAAATCAAGGTTAACTCTGAGCAGGTGAGCAAAGAACAGAAATGAAGGGAACAGAAATTGCTAAATGTTGTCTTAAAGGCAACCAGCTGAAGCCCTGAGCACTGTAAAGAAATTTCATGCACACAATATGGTAACTTTTTTTCTCCTGTTCTGTGAGTAACTTGAAAATTGTATTCATTTTAAAAATGTGATATTATATTTCAGAGTTTTCCCCCTCAAAGAACAAGTGTAATATCCTTTCTTGATAGTGTCTTATTTCTTTTAGGAATGGAATTCTGGATGTCTTTTAATATGTATCTCAGATGTTGAAAGCCATAGATACACAGTCAGTAACATGCAGGTAACAGTTAATTTAATCAAATATATAAAAGGTATTTAATGGCTTTCTGCAGACCATCTTCATGCTTCATGAATGCAGATGGCTTCATTCCTTATGAATGCCATAGGCATGAAACATCACTCAGAACCAGAAATGTATTTCAATCATTTTAATAATTCTTTGAATACTCTTTGAGGATTTTAATGATACTTTTTCTACATTCAAACATCAGCAGACATTTAGAAGACATTCGAGAGGTAGGTGAGCCTGGTCAGAATTATTAAGTCACAGTAGGATGGAACAGACCTTCTTTAAACCAGATATATCCTACCATGGGAAGCAAAGGCACAGCCCCTCTCCCTTCCAGAACCAGTGTTCTGTGCACATGTACCTAAAGTATGTGGAGAGTGTTTTCTGTTCCTGTGATCATATTATGCTAATCTTCATTCCATTTTGTCCGATATCACGGTTATCTTCAAATTCAGTCCTGTGATGCATGGACACTTGTATCAGTGTAGGGAAGTGGGACATCAGGGGATATAGCTCCATAGCAGAATAACAGACATGAAGATCAGTGCCATTAAGACTGTTTTTATATAGTAAATAAAAAAAATTGATATGTTATTTTGATTTTGAAATATCTAGATTATCTTAGTCTATCTTGACTTTGTACCGTTTTGAAAATTGTCACTGTCACCCCCTACTTTAAAATGAAACTTAGAAAATGTAATTATTGATTTTTGTCAACATCCCCCTTTAGGAGAGCTTTGTAGTAATTAGTAAATTTACATAACAGTCTGTTTTGATTTTGTAATCCCATTAAAGAAGACATTCCTTCTTTATATTCTCTTATCTTTCATATTTCTTCATGCATAGCACAGTGCCATACTGTGCTTTGAAAGATAATAGGCAAAACTATAATTGTATTTCAGAATTTAATTTTTGGCAACACGTGTTTCTTAGAGGTACATTTTGTCATGCTGTTAAATATATCTGAATAAAATCCCTGGAAAACACTTATGAATGAAGCTGATTAAGAACATAATTTTCTGGAATTAAAAATAAAAATGAAAACTTGTAGACAGTAGGCTTCTTTTTATGACATTCCTAAGTATAAAACCAGAATGTCACATGTAGCTGCTGTCATAACTTTACCATATCTCTGAACAGGATATATGGTAAACAGCAAGCATAGCAGGCAGACATTAGAAACAGTATCTGCATTTTATTGAAGGATATGCAGAGAGACAGCTGCAGGGTATCTGGTACTTTTTATGCCACTTATATTAAAAATAGAGTAATGTGGTCACTATGAAAAGTGAGTAGTGTCAGCTACTAAATTTTATCCCATTTATTTAAGCTAGGAATCAATTGCCATAACTATTGCCTGGCATCTGTTAACAAATGTTGACTTTATTGTAGCAACTATTTAAAAAACAGTTACCTTATCCTCTCTTGTCCTTCACTTTGTATAATAATTTTATCAGTACAAAGTGACTATAAATCAAATTTAAAATATAACTAAATCAGCAAGTTAGTGTTTTATGTTCATCTTACGATTATTTGCCATAGTACTACACAAATGACACAAGATAAAATATCATGAAGAACCGAAACCACTTATATGGATTCTAGTTCTCTCTAAACTCATTGCGGGCAACACTCACTATCTCTATGAACTGCATGCTAAAATCTTTTTTTCTGCTGGAAGCCATAGTGGCTTAGAAGAAAGTGAGAGTTTTAGAAATAGCTGGGAAATGACTGACAACTCCCTGTTTCAGTATTTGCCCACCCTTATAAAAATAAATAAACAAATAAATAAATAAATAAATTGTCCTAATATCTAACCTGAATTTCCCATGTTCCAGCTTGTGTCCATTGCCTCTCATCTATCACTGTGCAGCTCAAGAAGAGTCTGTGCTGGTCTTCTCTGTATCCTCTGATGAGGTAGTTGTAAATAGCAATAAGATCTCACCAAAGCCATCTCTTCTCCAGACTAAACAGGGCCAGCTCTCAGCCTCTCCTCGTACACCACGAGCTCCTGGCCCCTGACCAGCTTTGTGGCCCTTCACCAGGTTTGCTCCAGTATGTCAGTGTTTTTCTTGTAGTGGAGAGCCCACAACTGGAGGCAGTACTCCAGATAATGTTACCAAAATAAAGCAAACTGTGCATTTAATTAATTTAATAATTTTAATTCAAGAAACTAAAAATAATCTTGAAACACCTTCAGTTTAGATTTGAAAGTGTAACCTTTCCAGCACTGTTGATGTCAAAGCAATTTCGCTGCCTGATTCATCTTCAGTTTTGGCACAGTCAACAGACTGGTGTCTTGAGCTCTTAGAGCTCAACCAGAATATGAAGAAAGAGGAGCTTATTAAGCAAAGAGAATTCAAGGGCACATAATGTCTTGTAAGGCAAGAAACATTTTAAAATTGGTACTGAAGCTGCATTGGTATCAACAGGGTGAGCTGAAAAGCTAGAAAATATGCTGAGTTTGCATAAATCATATCAATATTATTATCTGGGTATGTGGATAATATTGTTGTCCTTAATGGCACTAAGATCCAGTAAGTTCTAGTAAATCGCATGCTTAATTTAGACACATGAAAAGATATACTGGACTACTTTTACGGCTAAATGTTAGTCTGTTGCTTGATTGTGATCCATCAAAGTAATTTAAGACACAACAAATATACTGGGAAAAAAAAACTAGGCAAGTATAGTAATTAGTGATGAAACTTTACTACATATTAATTTTCATTATCATACAAATATCAGTTTTCTCATTTCTATGTCCTTGTCATCACCAGGTTCCTAATCCTGGATACAGTTAATTCGCCACTAATTAAAACCTCTTTGATATAAGCGCCAACATGACTGGCATAATTTAATTTCTTTCAGTGTTGTTATTCATTTAGCTAATCCAACCAGTACTACTGGAAATATAAAAGACAGTAGGACAATAATGGAACTATTATATATTGCAAAAGTCATGTAAATCAGCATTTTTTCTGGAGAGCAATGAAAGCCTGGATTACCCAGTCAAACCAGAGAAGCTAAAGGCAGCACATAGATAATAAAGAACAGGACATTTGTGACAGAATCCCCGGGACACCTCAGCACATGTAGGACATGGCACAGAAAGGCAAAAATACAAACTCTCAGCATATGCCAAGATTTAAATCATTCTGAATTACTGCCTGGGAAAAATCACCTCCACTGATGACTTCTAGAATTGGTCAGGGAATCCTGCTGTTGAATGGCTAGAAAAGACGGAACTTGAAAATACTTACAATTTTACTGAGGCTGGCATTTTGTAATTTCAGTTTTTTCAAAGAATTACTGTCTTCAGGAGGATTGCCCAAAAATAAAGTATAGACAAGGCAGATGATTAAAAAACCTTGTCAGTCCATGCAAAACCAGTGAAGTAAAATAACATATACCTTCAAAAGTCATAATGACCTGAAGAAATTAAGCACATGTGTTTAAATTTCTTTCCAGAATACCAACAGTGTGAAATATCTTAATTAAACATTCTGTTACCTATCAAATGTATTGGTCAAATTATAGTAAAACATGACAGGGCAAGGTTTTTTGTAAACTTTTTTTTTTCTTTTCAAATCCAAGCTTAAAAAAATGACAGTTAAGCAGGCTAAAGCCTTTTGAACTGCAGGAGAAAAGGGAAGAATCAGCTGTGACTGGATGCTAAACAGAAGGAAAGACAATCTTATAGTCTCTACAAAGAACAGGTCTGTGGAGTTGTAGATTGTGAGAGGTCTTGGTGCCCACCTGCTCTTGTTTTTGGAGCAATGCACTAATTGAAATCATGCAGAAAACACTGCAGCAGCAAGAGAAGAATTCATAGGGAGACATAGCACAAACTAAGCCTATCCACAAAAGCTGTGGATTACTTCAGCAGTTAGACTGTCGAGAGCCTACCTACGAATTGCTGAAGTAGATCATGAAATGCAACTGCTTAAATTAGTGTGCTTGAGGTGTCTGCAACCTTTTCATCTTCCATCAGTTTTCCTAAAATATGTCTGTCCCTATAATCTGTATGTGTGTATCATCTGTATAGCACAGGAAAAAAAAGGGAACTCTTAAGGTTAAAAATATCTTCTTGAAGGCTTGCTTTAGTTATGATATCCTAATAAACCTGACACCTGCATTGACTTTCTGTAAAGGGTTAACACCCTAAAAAATTCAAGGATCAATGGAATCAAATCAGCACCATCATTATATAAAAGCAAGCCCAAATTACAATCATTATTCCAGTAAGGGTATATTCTGTACTAAGTAAACCCAAATTCTTTTGTACGTCTACAGATCTACAGATTTAGAAACCCTTTGAGAAGAAAGACCTTGCATCCCCTCTATTGCTGACTGTGAGCTATCTCCAGGGCAAGATGATCCAGGTTTATTAGAACTGTAAGAAAAGCTCTGGGTGATGCACATAAAAATCCAAATCAGGAGAACAAGGAAAACTTATGGTTTGTCCTTTTTTTGTCTTAAGTTCTAGAGCTGAATGTGTGGTTAACATCCAGGTAGCTCCAAGTAGTTTTATCCTTCTCAGTAATCACAAAGTGGTTAAGAAAAGGAAAATGACCCAAAGAGGAAGGCTCTGTAAAGAAAATCTGTGAAAACGTGAAAAGGTTCTGCTTGACTCATAAAGGTCATTTAGATTCAAGTGCTTTAAATAAATGGATTAGCATAAATGGATTAGTTAGCAGACATTTGCATACTGCTTTGAAGATATATAGGCATCATGGCATCATACTTGTTCCTAAATGGCCTACATAAGTCAGGCAGAAAATATTTTTCTCTGGGTCAGTTAACTAATGAGATATGATTTCATTCTCAGGCACCAAATAATTTTGACATAGATGTTATGCGAAGCATGTGTCTGTATGTGCATAAGTGCACGTGTGCTTTTGGGTGGTGATTATGAAAATATATTAATATAAACATTGAGACCAATTTATTCTTAATATCTTCAGTTATTGATATATATGTGTACTAACGCTTTCTAATGAAGAACATTATATAAATATTTAAATTATTTAAAACTTCTTTAGTAATTGTAAAATTCATTTTTATGATGCTTTCAATTAGCATGAATCAGCTGGATAGTTGGAAATGTCCAACTCCTTTCACCTAGTGGAGTAATTTTATATTAGTCACATGTAATGTTATAATGTAATAAAAAATTATGATATGCTTCAACAGTATTACAGAGAAGCCCAGAGAACTGATTTCTGGGTACCTCAAAGTCTTCTGCTGAACAGGAGCAGAGTTGCTAAGACATTAATAAGGCTGAGGAGGAGTGTATATACTGCCTTGTGTCTTGATATTTCCATTTGGTAAGTATTCATGGTGTCTCCTAAAACTAAATTCAGGTCGTAATTTTCTAAAAAGATGTTCTTACAAACTTTTTTCAGCTTATTTGATCCTTCTCTCTAGCAAAGCTTTCCAAGAGCAAGAATATATCTAGTAGATAGTCTTTAAGCAAAGCATTCTCTGTGTATCCAATTTTCATTTCATGTTTTCTATGCTGTATGACTTTGACCTTGTAACCAGTGATAATAAATGCCACAATCCTCTTTGACTGCATCATATTTCAGGACATACCCTCTGAGAGCATCTCTCAGAAGCGCATTACCAGTCCATTATGGTCTATGCTGTCATGACTCCATTAGCCAGCACAGAGAAGGGAGGGAAACCAGACCCTGGAGCATTTTTAAACCACTGTCTCACCCCAAGACAAGCCAGAGAGATTGTACCAGTGAGCTGAAATCCTGGATGTCCGCAAAGCTTCAGAGTTTATGCTGACTGTACAATGTACATCTAGGAGATGACTATGTCACACCCTGCAAGAATGCAAATGCTGTTGCTTATAACAGTGATGATGGTTTGAAAGTTTACTAGTTATGCCTTCATTTTGGTGCCTGCATTGAATCCACTCCTGCATAATACCCCTGTAGGTTTTTTTAATCATATATTATTAGTGTGCCTCATTCTGATGATGTGTTACAATGATAAATCATCAGTGTGCTGCTGCTCTGATGAGCCGTTGCTTCAGCATGCCATTGAAGCTGTCATGCAAATGATGTATTAGTAAGGCATACTGATGTTGTGTTATGCAAAAGATGGCGCTGCCCAGGGAACAAAAGGTTTAGGAATGGATTCAAAATAATTACAAGATAAAAGTCAGTCAGCACACAGCATGCTAGGGGCTGCTTTCATGGCCACACTAAATCATGTTATTTTTCTGAACTATTTCTGTCATTATGCTCTTGCAACCCTAATTTGTAGGGAAAGAGGCAGGAGAAAATACTTTTGAAAAGCAGTATTTCAGCTGAGATAAAACAACCAGGATAAAAAAAGCTGCTTTTTTATAAGCTTTACCAAAAAAAGAGGTTTAAGTTCAATGTACTGTACAAAGAATAGTGCAGAACAGAAAGAATACAAGCACATTTAGTTCTAAAATGCAGCTAGATGAAGGAGTAGAAAGCTGATTTGATAGATACAAATGTTACATATGTATTTAACTTTGTCCATAAGTACTCACAAGATCAAATCTGTAACTATAACCTTAAAACTGGGTCCATGGTCTAGGTAATATCATAGGAAATGTTTTCAGAAAGGACCACCTCCCTGCCCCAGTCCAGTGTTTTAATATAGATAAATTAGAATAAAACAATTTAACTAACTAGAAAACAAGTCTGTGATCCTTACAAACACTATTATAAGTAGTAAATTATGATGACATATTGAATATCACAATATTTTTCCAATTTAAGTTCTCTTGTTTTTTTACCTGAAAGAAATAAACTTTGAATATCAGATATATTTGAATTCTAAATACTTTGGAATATTTTTTAACAGACATTACTGGTAGAACCATACCTCTATAGGCGCAAAACATAGTTTATAAAAATTCTTAAATATTCCTCCAAAATTCTTGAAAATGAGACGAAATTGGAGCATTTCTTCTGATTTAGGAAAGCCCTATGTGAAAATTTTACCTAACTAAAGTTTGCAGGAAAGAATATTTGGCAGTTTTTAGATGCTGGAATTCACACTGTTTTCTAGCAAACAATTGAGTAATGTTAACTTACATTGGATAAAAATCTGGTCTTTTGTCAAGAAAGTACTGATTATTATGTAGGGGCATTATATTACGGGTAAGAACCAATTATTTCTGATAACAAAAAATACCAGATCTGAAGAATGGTGACAAGAATTTTGATACCATAATTATATAGTTTATATTGTCAGAATAGTGCTATATAATGTTGCTATAAATACGATAAAATACTTTCAAACCACCAACATTTTGAATACAGATATTTATACACAGTAAAAATATATGGACTTATGTGTGAATGAAGGTTTGCAGATCCTTGGTTCTTATCCAAAACTGTAAGATGATAACTAAATTAAGATGAAAAAAAGGAATGTTGTTTTATTTTCCTTAAAATCATTTTCGGTAATATTTTATTTTTGTTAGAAATTTTAAGTAAATTTCAATATATCCTCAAGTATAAATAGCCTGTTAGTAAATGTGTATTTTTCTGGAACTTAGCTCCCCTCTTCCTCAAATATTTTATGAGTTTGATTATTTAATTATTCATTTCTGTTTCTGCCAGGCTTGAGCATTTATAGAAAACACAGAAGGAAAAAAGGACTAACATGAAAAATCTGCGTTTCCAGGTGTTTTTGTAACTCCAAATTCATATCTTTTTCAGTGTTGCAGCAGAACCAACCCTACAGAAAATTTTAAAGACAAACAAAATAAAATAAATCCTTGACCCTAAACACAAATTTTGTAAAGTAATATCTGTAATAGGTTTTAACTATTGAATAGATAGCCTTCTTTTCCAAAAGCTGAACTGTCCTTTCCTATCAATATTAAGCATTCTCTGTCCGAATGCTGAACACATACATTTCTGGAAGTAAGTTTGACAGTTTTTTAGTTTTCTGTGAAAGAAATCAATATCAGATTAAAAAAAGAGGTCAAGCCTGAAGGAAAGAAAACATTGGCTCTGTCTGGGCAGGAGTTAGACAGCTCCCTAGAGAATGTTTTAGAACATAAACTACCTTAGATATGTATGATCTACCAAAAAAGCTATCAATTAGTAATACTGATTTTCTGAACTCATCTGAATCCATTGTGGTTTCTTCTACAGATCTCTCTGAAATTCTATTTTTCTATTTCCTTATTAAAATTCAAAGTATTTTGCCGGCAGTATAGCACAACAACAATACAAAGAAATGAGAATACACAGCAGAGTTTCTCTACAAAGTAAGAATTTACTCTTTCCTTCAAATCTAAAACAGTAAACCAAAAGGAATGAGAACTATTAGGAGCACCAGAATGCCATTAGAGCACTGAGAATAGTTTACAACTTAAAATACAGAGATGTAAGAATCTGAAAAAAGTTTTATAGGAAAATGATCTTTTACAAATTAAAATGGAGATTTCCTACTTCAAGAATGTGGAAGTGGAATGTTTTGACAATTTTAAATTTGCTCTCAATTTTTAGCTGAGAGTTTAATCAAGACAATCCTTTTCTGGGAACAGTTTCAGTTTTTAGAATTGCTTTACTGTCAGAAACATTTCAGTGAAAAATTTCCAATCAATCACTTCATAAGTTCTCTTCTAAATGCTAGCATCTAATTTCCCCCCCAAAATGGTGCCCATCAAAAATTTAAGTGTCTGGTCTCTCTCTTTAGCTAAAAAGAAATATTTTTTCTGTAATTAAGGTTTCAAGATTCGAACAAGTATATCTGAAGGAACTTGATCTGCTCATTCTTTAAAGCTTACAGATTCCTCCCAGGATTTGGCTAGTTCCAGTTCTCATGATCCTTGCCCACAAACTTTCTGGATATGAATACTGCTGTCCATACTGTTGTCTCTCCTCTACGTCATTTCTGGTTGGATGCCTGCTTGAGCTTTTTTCTACTTTCTGGAGGCCTATGTGGTAGATCAGACACTTCCTGTATGTAAATTAAATGAAGCATCCCACTCATTATTTTATATGGGGTCTCTAAAGATCCTACGGGGAGCATGGGCAATGTCCTGGAGCAGCAAGGGCAGTCAGCCCCACAAGGGAGGCGAGGGTGAGGGCAACAACATGGCCAGCAGCGTAGGACCCTCTCACCACAGGATGTGGTCCCACAGCTCCAAGCAGGGCAGCAGAGCAGTTCCAGCAGCAGGAACAGGGTCGGCCACAGCCTGGAGACAGCCAGGAGAGTCCATGGTGCTGAGGACAGGATGGGACAGGCCGGGTGGGTGGTCCGCAGAACAGGGTCAGAATCAGCAAGGTTCAAGGCTAAGTCAAGGCAAAATACAACATTATGACTTTCTAATAGGAAGTAGTATAATACTACAAGCTCAAGACCTTTCTAAAAGACAAAAATAAGACACTTCCCTTTCACATCTTTTACAATGATATTCTAATTGAATCACAGAAAGGGAGATTTCACATCCTCTGGCAAAATTCATCTCACCTCTTCTTAGTCCATCTCAATATCACTTCCTCATCTTTTCCATAGACAGATATTCTTTTTATTCATATAGTACCATGGATAAATTGCTTAGTATAATTTTTCACAGAAACTGTACTGCAATAGCATTTCAAAAATTCCTTATAGAAAAGGCACAATGCCAGCCAAATGGAGGATAACTGACAATCTGGCTAGGTTAGTGATAACATGCTGTCTTCCTAGTCCCTGAGACAGACTTCCCAGAACCTCCTCTTCAGAAAAAAAAAAAAAAAAATTATGTCATGCTCCCATCTCTCCTTGCCACATTTTAAAGGAGAAAAATGTGGCTTTATGCAAACTTTGCAGTTTTTCATTGCTCTGTAATCATCTGAGAGACAGCTAATCTCTTTGTATAACTGAATTCAGTGTTAATATTCCTATTAACTGATGCAAGCAGTACTTGAAAGACCATAGCTAGTCTATAACCTTGCTTCAACTATAACAGGAAGTAAAAAGAGATTTTGGAAAAGGTAGGTAGCTTCCCACCACCCAAAGTATTATACAAACAATTGGAGGCATTTCTTCTTGGAAGCATGCTTCTCCTGCTTTCCTAGGTACTCTTGAAGGCATTCTGAGCAACTGTCAATGTTTTTTTCAGGACCTTTGTACTATAGAAAAAGCACAAATGGCCAAAAGAGAAAAATGAAAATTGTTGTCATAGAAGATAATTAAGAACTGTTCAACTACTCAGGCCACCACATGAAGAAAGTAGAGACAAAACCAAAAAATCATAAATCTGAATATCTCATTTTTTTAGTTCCACTGTACTGACAAAAATGATTGAATATCAGAATTCCTCTTCTTATAACATGACATAATTCAGGAGCAAAAGTTCTATTTCCTAAGAGACCATTTCTAAAATTCCTTCTAGAAAGAACACTCTGGAAACAAATTGCTAAAAAAATTAAGTTTAATTTTTAAAAGTGTTGGGACAAAATCCTCCCCCCCCCCTTTTTTTTTTGAATGACTAATGGATTGAGAGACACAGACTGCCTGGCCCATATTCTATGGCAAGGGGCCTAAAATAACAATTCTCTCCATATTTGGACACTCCCTGCTGCAGGGTCATAAACCTAAATTCTGAAAGCCTCAGAGAAAGCCAATCATCCATCAGGATCTCAGGGAATCTTAGAGTGCCCCACCCTTAGAGAGCTTAGGACATCGGGACTGTTTACCTGTAACAGATGACAAAAGCCACCCAAATCCAAGGCATTGCAGAAGGTGCGTGATAGCTTATCAAGAAACTGGCTAGACACTAGTGAAGCCTGTTTGTGATTAATTCATAATGCCTAAAGAGTTTGCTGCAGAGAATCATTAACAAACGTAACTTGTACATGAAATTTCTGCACAAAAGTCTCAGAAATTAGTGAAAGGTAACTTCCCATCTTCTCTTTGCATAACTCAAGCCAACATTGACGGATGGAAAATGTGTTATCTCTTCATTATAAAAGGTACTAGCACAATAATCGTTAATATCATGCTGAATGGAACAGTTTGCTCCACATGTTACCCTGGAAATTTCACAAGTATTTGTTAGAACACAACGAATATAACGTATTTCCAATATACTGAGAGAAAGTGCACTAACTTTTAAGAATGTATATACCTGTTCCTTGTTTGAAGACCCTGACCTACTCAGCCTTTCCTGTGGAGCCATCCTTTGCAGTATGATTTGTACTGTATATTTAAGAGAGTTTCTCAGAAGTTAACAGTGTCATTTGATGGAAGTTCAATATTTACAGCACATGATGTACTTCCAGATGCAATGGAAACTTAAGTCTATATGTGAGGTATAATGCCAATTGTCTTACATAAAACAAGCAAACAGTGTGGACACAAGCAGAAGGCTAAGTGAAAACAAAACATTTTGTTTCCAGCAAGTGTGTTGAAGGAATCCTCGTGTGCAGATTGGCAAGTGTCTTATTTTTGGCATGAGCAGCTGGCATATGATATTCACTTTTGGCAGATATATTAGTAAATGATGAAGTGGGATCTAGATGTTTAAACAAGCATTTCTTCCAGTATAGATCAAAGAAAAAACATATCCAAAAACTTTTTCATTATATTTATATTTCACTATACCAAATTTTATTACACAAGGATTCATTATGACACTGCTTTCTCAAGCAATCCTCTATGAATTTTTATATTCTAAAAACAGCAAAAAAGGGAAGATATATATGTGGATGGATATTGTTTATCTGTTATCTACATATATGGGTAGATAGAGATATTTCTTAAGAACAATAACAATTGTTAAAATGGTGTTTTGAAGAACGATATAAATGAGTATCCAATGAACTAGATTCATAGTTGTTGAATACAAGCCACTTGATGTATTAAATTAAATTATTCTTTTTTATGTATATCTTTTTATTATTTTTATTCTTTTTTTCTTTTTCTGCATAAACCATACAAAATATGGTTTATGCATTTGTAAGAATACTTAAGATGTTCCTTAAATATAAAACAGTTTCAATTATGAGTGCATAAAGGAAGAGAAAAGGTTGCTGGAGTGTGCTAACTTTACAGCAGACAATTTGTCTATTTATTTAAATGTTTTTATTTCTCTTTTGAAAAACACTTTTCACACATTGGACATAAGGGTCATGGATTGCATCTCTGCAGAGGTGAAATGCATGAATGTATTTTTTAAACATAAAGTAATAAATAGTAATTTTTGATAAAGTTATATTCCTCTTTCCCATATGATTGTTCTTTTCCTAACTTGAGCCTAACCAATATCAGAAGCAGAACGTGAAGATTCACGCACAAACATGCACACTCACACACAGCAGACACACTCACTTTATCACATCACTCTATTTTTCATCATTTGAATGACAATGTTTGGCAATATAATACTAACTAATAGGCAATAACCAACTATGAAACGTCTCCCTGATACGACATTGTTTGCATTTTATAGCTAACCTGCATATGAATGTTCCCTGCAGTACAAACATACAATTTTACTTAGTATTCAATAAAATATTAATTATAAAAAAATAAAATGTCCTCTTTAGCCTGCTGATGCTCCTCAGTGGAAAGTACATTTCCTTTGATTGATTGCTACTGCGAGGCTGAAACTCACTCTTCATTCACTGACTCTGTGATGATCTCCGTCTTTTTATATTCTGGTGAAATTAAAATTATTAGCATGATGCTGACGGAGATGCCGACATGAGATGGTTGAAACAAAAGTTTTTGAATTATTAACAAAGCTACAGGGGCTGAATCAGATGATTCAGTGGAAGTTGGGATCTTAAAAAGACCAATAACGGATACTAAATTTTAATGAAGTCCAAAGTAACACTGAAATGCACCATTTCATTTTCCATTAACCTTTTTGATATGCTGCTCTTTGGACTTTAGCTTCTTTAAGACAGGGTGCCTCTTAATGACAAAGATAGGTGACTGTTCCATTTAAGTGAACACGCTTAACCGAAACATGGCAGGGGAGTTAAAAACAACAGGAGCTAGATAAGATGGGATATAGCAGATTTAGAGGATACCACCAAAGACAGAAAGGGGATCGAGGAGCAGTGTGGAAATAAATAACACTGGATTGCCTAAAAAAAACATATCACTCTGAAACAGCACAAATGTAACATGAAAGATAACAAAAGGGTCAAAATGTCTTCTCCACAGAGGTGCTGAGGAGGTTCAGTCCTTAAGGGTCTTCACACACAAATATGCCTAGCACCTACGGGGAAGAGACACACTAATATCCCTTCAAGTCTGGGGACTAATCTCATGCTGTGGGGCAGCACCTGGGATCTGAATTCGAAACGTTGTCTTTCTGTGACGTTGTCTTTCTGTGACATTGTCTTTCTGTGACCCTTTAGGCAGTCAGAACTGCTTTTATGTTTCCAGAGAGCCATATGACTACTAAGCAATGGAGTAAGACTTAAACATCTGATTCTAATTTTTCCAGAAAAAAATAAATTATAATACTCGTTCTATACTGCTGTAATACTAATAGCACACTACCAAATGTGTAGAACTTGGTTAAGTTTTTTACAGCAAAACTATAGGCATTTTAATAATATTCATAATGCTAATGAAATTGCAAAGGATATTTAAACTGATATCAAGAAAACAGAGTCCTCACTTCCTGAAGTTTTCTTTCTGAAAAGAACACCCAAGGTTCCTAGTGCTCCCAGCAAGGTGCTTCATAATGCTCTGGTTTCTACTGGGAAGTTTGTTGAGCATGTGATTTGGGAAGCTTTGGGGGCTGATACTTTCTTCTGTGGAAAAGGCAGCAAAATTGATGACAGACTAGTGAGCAGAAAAGTCTTGAGACTAACCTCTTTCCTCCAAAATTTATCCATCACAGAAGCTGCTGCTGTTCCTTCAAACTGTAGACATATATGTATAACTGCAACCAGCACACCCAGAGGCAGCTGTTCTCATTGCTTAATCACTGGCATCAAAAAATTGTCCTCTCCTCATGTTGGGTTATCTCCTGCCCTTCACAGATTAACATTTTGTATTCATTCATTTTCTATTTGGGTCACTGGCTCCCAAACCTTTTTTAGCTGGGGCTTTTGGGACAAACTGCTAATGGTTACTTCATCTTTTATTCCATCTAACCATGTCCTGAAAAGAAGTTATCATCATTTCTTCTTTGTTCTCTCCATTTTTCCCTCTTGGTTCCTCCATCTTCTGTGCATATTTCCTTTTTCCCTTTTGTTCCTTTTTTACATAATACTTTAATGACACAGAGGGAAATTCTACTGGAAAACTCCCTCACTAAACTGCTAGGGAATCATGTTTAATTTTTATCTTTATTTTCTCAATTTCATTCAACAATTCCAGGTTTTCTGCCTTTGAATCATAAACACTTGACCTATACTGTTTACACACTTCACACTCTTACTGATGAGTTTGAAAATCCTTATTACTCAAAAGGGACAAATAAAATTACATTTATTTTCTACAGAAGATGTGATTAAGAAGAATCACAGCTTTAGCATGGAGATTATTTCTTATATTATATGAATGAGGGGAAATAGGAATAATTAGGAAAAAAAGTTTCTGTTGGAGCTATGTGCTGCAGTTAAAAGGCAGATGACTGTGGGATGCATTTGGAAATAAAAGGGAGTGAAAAAGTATCTATTTCCTAAGGTCTCCTCTCCTGGGTGATTGCTTTTTTAATAATTTTATATTCCAGTGGGCACCTGAGACGACAAGCTGCCTGCTTTGTATTAGTGTATGTATGGAACAGTTTAAAATGTACATATAAATTCAGTTTTAGATTTAACAATGAAAGGTTATAAAAAGTTACTTACCTTTCTAAGAACATTGAAACAGAGCATTTACAATTTCTGACCAGAACCAATAGAAATGATAAAGGAGGGAAATATGCTATATGAGGATAGGTTATGAGTTTAGAGGTGGAACAGAGAAAGGCTTAGTCACAAGCATGGTTTAGAATTATGAACTACTCTGTACAAAACATGTCTCGAAAATTATTCTGAAAGATTAATCTGAACTGTTGTTAAGTAGGGAAGATTTGATGGAAAATTTGTAAAATTCTTAGCTCCAAACCAACCACTCTTAAAATCTACTGGAGGTGTTTTTAGTCAATAGACATTTACATAAATATCCCTTGGCAGAATTTACTGTAGCATCTAGATGCAGGAAGTTTTATTGCTGTATTAAAAACTGATACTGCCTGGAAAGAACATTCATCTACTTCACATCATTTTTAAAGTACATCAATATTTAACTATTTCCATGTTTGTTTGTTTGTTTGTTTTATTGCATATTCATCTGAGTCTTTCCAATGAAAGACTCATCCAGAACACTCACTCTTTTGGATCAGTGAATATTAGCGCAAGAGCTGTAGGGAGTTGTTAAGGAAATATGTAACAGTCACAGTTTCTACAGCTTTGGAAGTGAACTGTCCCACAAAATTACAAATCTAAGCAAATATAAGAAGATGCTTTCTAAAACATGTCTATAGTCAAATACAAATATTTTTTATTTTATGCTTATTAAAGATGTTTAATACCTGGTAGATATATCAAATGAGCATGAATCAGATACTGTTGCTAACTAACAGCAAGTCAAAAGTAACAGTAAGTCAGGTGGGACCTAACCTATTTAAAAGGCCTACACATGGTATGCTATCTGCTCTCCACATGCACATTCTACTTCTTGCACCTGGAAAGTGAAAATGATTAAAAACCATGACCTGCTGCACTTACATGCATCTTTCTCACATTGTCACCTTGTTATTGTTTGCACTCTGAACAAACAACGCCCTTTCTTGACAGCCTTAAGTTATTTAAAAGGTTTGGGCAAGGTTTTTTTGCACCTGCAAAATGCAGTTGCCAACACAAGCAGTGCATGTATGCATGTAAGAGGATGGTCACTTCTGAAAAGGACACCTGCAAAACTGACTGGGGAATAAGGCAGTGCACAAATAAGAGGATTTGCAGTGTTAGGCTCCTCCCTGTATTTAACGTCCCAAACAAGTAGTCTGCTTTCCACAAGTTCTTATCATTGACTGGATCACAAAGATTTTACAAGAAACATCTTCATCTTGATATTAGGTTAAGACTAACATTCACCCTAGACCTTTTATTGAAACCTAAACATAAAGCTAATTTTAACTAATTATGTATTCAATGAGGGTTTCTTTATACCCAGACTATCAGATATAGATTCTTCAACATTTATATCTAACAAAGGAAATATCTTTTCTCTTATCATATCATGAGAAGCACAGAGAAATATTCAATATAGTTATCTACTTTATATGATAGGACATGAAAACATATAAAATTAGATTATTTGATATACTTCTTTGGGGAAATAAAATATTGAGCTGTATTATTTCCTTCTATCCTAATTCTGCAGCATATTTGCTCCAATTTTCAAAGGCTTTAGATAGTAACCCTAAGCTGTGATTTATAGGTGTGTCCCAATAAGAGAAGTCAGATATATCCTTTCAGTATCTCTAGGGCTATTAAAGGCTAATCCATTCCTGGCTGATTTGATTGCTTGGAAAAGATAGTGTTAAAAAGGAGTTGAGAGACTCAGAAACATAAAAATGAAGCGATAAAAGGGAAAATCTGGTGCACAAAACACCTGCTGCATTGCCTCCCTAGTTACGGTAAGTGTCTTGAAAAGTATGGAGATCCTATGTATGATGTGGAGAGAAAAGCACAAAAAAAATCAATAGCTTGTTAAGAAAATTGTTAGGATGTCAGTTAGTTTCCCAAAGGAAAATTCTTTATGGAAGATTTTGCAAATGAAAGCTTCTCCTGTCACCAGTAACTGATGAAATGGAAGTAACTGCCTACAGAACAGTAATGGCAGTAAAGGGGGCAAAGGATGAAACAATGCAAAAAACATTCTTAATATAATCATGGTAAATCAGAAGAAGAAAGGAAAAATCTAATTATCACTGTCTCAATTCTTTCCACTCTTCAGTTATCTTTTTCAGCAAAGGAAGAAAACACTTAAGGTGAAATACTAGATATAAGATTCAGCAGAGTATGGGTGAGTCACTTAAAACTTGACATAAAAATAAATTACAGATAACAAAGGTCACTGCATTTTGAGAATGAGCATTAAATTCACTACTGAGCAAAGAGGGGTTTCTTCATTAAGTTCATTTTCATTCACAGAATCATGGAAAATTTTAGGTTGAAAGGAAACTCAGGAGCTCATCTAGTCCAGCCATCTGCTCAAAGAAAGGTTAACTTCAAAGTGAGATCATGTTGCTCAGGATCTTTCCAATCAAGTTCAGAAAATCTCCAATAGCAATAACAGACAGATTGGGAAATTCCAAAACTAAAACCATGATTTTTTACAGCTTGAGATAAAACGCCAATATTTTAGCAACTCTAATGTACCTGCACATATTCTTTTTTTTTTTTTTTTTTTTTTTTTGCGAATCGAAGAAGGTTGGGTGCTTAGCCTACATTCACCAGGCTGCTTTACTTGTAATTCATCTTTAAAAAAAGATTAGATTAACTTCAGCCTGTGCTGTGTAGTAAAAAGTCTTGTGCCATACAACTAGATCTTGTAAGGCTGAGAGTTATGCTGACAAGGGCAACTTTAACTATGTGTTAAAGAAATAGGAACCTAGCAGTACACCAGCTGATAGAGGGAAAAGACTCCAATTCAGAATGAAGTTCAGGAAATAAGCTGAAGGAAACAAAGGACAGAAGAAAGTAGCTTACATTTAAAAAGTGAGGAAGACTTGATGAGACAGCAAGTATCCAGTAGAGAAAATTCATTGCTGAGGCATCTCAAAAAGCAAAACACAAAGGACAAGCTATTGCTAAGGAACGTTTCACATTTTGTTGCAAGCAGAAGTATAACATTAACAATAGTGGCTGAGGAAAGGTATTGGCTATAGAAGAGAAATGAGAAACCTGAAAACATTTCTAGTAAAGTGCTAGCCCAGAGCCAGCTTTGCTAAACATGAAAAGAGGTTACAAAGTATAACTGGTCAAAATTTTCAGTCATACTTCTTTTTCCAAGGAAAACACTTCTTTTTTTTTTAATGAATATTAAAAATCAAAGGCTCAATAGACTTGCTGTTTTTGTGCCACATGTATTTTCCCCCATCTTTCTCCAGTGTAGTTATTAATATTTCTTCGGTGATAATTATCCCTCACTATTCTGCAGAATATAACATCTTTATTACTTCTCCCATGTCTAGCACTCTTTTCTGCTCAACACAAATCAACTCTCAAAGTATATTAAAAACAGGAAACATAATTAAGTTAAACTTAGAGTGTGATCTCATGTAGTTCATCTTCATATTTGTTTGTTCCCAAGGCTTATAATTATTGTGGATTTACTGTCATAGCTGAGGCATCGACAAGCTGCRTGAGAGATGGGAAGCAGCAGCCAGGGGCAGAACTTTTTCAGCAGGCTTCAGCATGAGAGGAAGGAGTACGACACATAAAAGTCATCTCAGCTGCTTCTCGGTCTGAGGTTTGTTCCCTCTGTTGCAGTTATGAAGGAAGAGTGATGGGCTCAAAAACTTAATCTGTTTTTCACAACCAGGTTATTTGTTCTAATAAAGAATAGTAGCTGTCACTGCGGTCTTGTCTCACTTTTTTGTGACTTCTTGTCTCATGTTTCTGTTTAGAAAATATTATGCCCCCCCCATTTTAATTACAGTATAAATATTTTTTTCAGTTGCTAAAATCCTAAAAACATTCCACAGCCAGAAAACAGAAAATTCTTCAGTGTTCAGTTGCTGCAAACAAGGAAGAAAGGGTTTTCATGGCTATGACCATGTCAAGCTTTGCTTGAATTCTCGCAATTAGTAAGATTTTATATATATATATATATATATATATATATATATGTTTGTCACTCAAACTTCTTGAAATAAACTTTCCCAGAAAGCTTCTGCTTTTCCTTATACCAGTTTTTTACAGGAGTGGACGTCCCTGGGTTGAAATGATCACCACAAACTGTATCGTTGCTGCTTGCAACAGCTTCGGCTGAGAGGCTCCCGCGGAGCCCGGCCCGACCCACC
>NW_020450934.1:221580-309761 GCF_003343035.1 Apteryx rowi | reverse complement strand
GGCGCCCGGACACGCTCGGGGTTTGACCCCGCCGCATTTAATGACAGCCGGGCCTGGCTGTGGCTCGCTCTGAAAAACTCAAAATGAAACTGTGGATCATTGACATTGGCAGCTTTCAACCTGTTTTCAGTCTGTGCATGAGTTTACTATAGCCGTAATATCAAAATTAAACAAATACTGAAGGGGAACGAGAAGATGGGAGTTACTTAATTATTTTTAATTAATTTTAATTGCTGACATTTCGAGCTGTAAATTAGTTTCCTGAATTCTTCCCTTCCCCCTCTCTTGATGGCATTGGGACTTCTGCCAATGTTTTATTGCGTTGGGTTCCCTCAGTGCTGTTTGAAAATGAAGCACTTTAACATATGAAAAGTTTAAATCCATTTTAGTGAAGTGAATGCATGGAGGCAGGATAACATTTGAGAGCTTAACACTTTATTTGGAGAAGGCAAGAGGAATAAAAGGGGGCAGCTCATCAGCACTAGACTGAAATCCACCTTGCGAGACTTGTGTAGGTATAGTATATATAGCAACTGCAGTCACACACATTATGCAGTATACAAAAAAGCCTTCAGAACCATTTGGACTAATAAAAAGAAAGCCATTTTTTCTAGCATAAAAAGGGCTTTGGTTGTTTTTCTTCTCTGTTGCTGCTGCTGTTGTCAAAATAGGACAGAAATTTAAAGGTAAATCTTTTTAGACAAGATGGGAGAAGACCTGATACTGCAACCAGCAGCCAGAACTGACAATAAAAGACATGTGGAGTTTTAGATACCATAATCCATTTATAGGTACAGTCATTTTCAGATGAATATTTCTTAAGAAGCCACTTGCAAACATTTGCAAAACTCCCTGCAGTTGTCAGCTAGATTGGTCCCAGGTACTTTCCTACCCTTCACTGTGTGAAAGCTGACATCCTGCTTTTTCCTTAAATCCACAAGCCATTAATTACTGACAACTTGCTCTCTGCCTCTGAGGTACCTTAGTGACTAGAAGATCTATCCCAAGTTCAAAATTAACCATTTTATGTTATGTCAGGGTCTTGCTTGTACTGTGTTGTCTGCAGATAAATAATTGAAATATTCCACCTATCTGAATCAATATCTTTGTTTTGTTCTACCAGTGCAACTTCATATTGCTGACAGGTTTTTCGGTGTCAGTTTTCATCATTACAGCCAGTATAATTATTGTCTATGAACATTAGCCATCATAATCAAAATCTGTGAATCTGTTCTTTTCCTGTCAAGACATATTGCAACAAAATCCCTGTGTACCTCTCATGATCAGAAATCACCAAGTGATTTACATCACTGAAAATGGCAATGAGTCATACTGATTTTCCTGACAGGCAATATTGCTCTGTATTAAAAATAAATAAATAAATTATTGACATTCCTATTGCTTAGTTCCACATTTTAACAAACAGTTACAAAATGCTTCTACCAAATGTCCATATTTATAGAAAATGGTCACATATTATACTTAGATAAAAGCACAGCTGGATATTTATGAGACACCAGTTTTCTATAAATATAGAAATTTGGTAATTATCACTGTTGTGCAGTAGTTATAAGCACAGATGGGGAATAATGCTGCTGCTGTTTCTTAGGCTACAAACATAAACTTACAGGTTCTCACTTTTCGACTGCTTCTTACACAGGGAACTTCAGGACATCACTGTTAAATCTGTGCCTGGTCCACACAAATGGTGGTCAATGCCATATTCTAAGGCCACGGGAGTCAGCATAATGGCTTCCATTGTCTTTGGATCAAGCCCCAGACATTTTTCAAAAATGAATCACTGTAAAAGCTAAACAAAAAGCTAAAAATGAAAACATCAATAATCCCCCCAAACAAATAAAAAGGCAAGCTTCCTAGCTAAGACAATAAAATTGGAAAACTTAAAATGTTTCCTCATAGTTCTTAAGTCTTCCTTCCTTTCTACCTTCCTTCCTGCCTTCCCTCTTTCTGTCTATTTTGGGGGGATTAAATGCTCCCACAGTGGTGTTTAAACTAATGGGCAGTGTAGTATGGATAAACACTAGCTATACAGTGATAAACAGCTAACCTGAACTAGTATTCAAGATGCCCTAATTACTTTGAAATTAGCTGAATCCGTAGGCAGCTGGTTAACTGGCTAACATGCCATATTGTCACCTATTAATTAAATATGAGACATTTTTACTCAGGCTTAATTTATAGCCTGTTGAGTTTGGAACTGCGGGACCAGAGAGAAATTGTGGTATAGTTTCCGAAAACACATTTAATTGAAGTACTTTTGCATTTCCTCTTGCTTTAGACTTCCTGAACTAACCCTGGGCTGGTAACTTTTGTCTACTCCCTCCAGGCCTGCTGTGATATTTCAGTGTCAGATAGTCCTTTTTTTTTTTCCTAGAATATCCTTCACAATGTGATATAATTATCCTTAAGATCATAAATTACTTTCTCTGTATATCTCCCTTTAAAAAGCAAGATGTCCACAAAAGCTGGCTGAAAGAGTGGCCTCTATTGCCCTTTTGCTCTGCCTTCCAAGCAGGCAGGTTGTGCAGAGGGAGGCATCACACTTTGAAAGTCRTAGTAAATGTATTTCATTCCAGTTCCTTCCCCCCTCTTTTAGTGAAGAAATATTTTTTTCCTTTTTGAAAATTATGTAGGTTCTTTATCTTTATACCCTTAATGCATTTTAAATATTCTGCAAACTACATAGATGCAGAAGTCATGCAATCTCCAACCCAGACTAACCACTGAGCCTCTCCTGGATTCCACATAGTGCCTTTCATAAGAGTCCTACAAGATCTATGAAGCATCAGAAGCCAGACTCAAGCAGATGGGGTTATTGTGTCCTCTTTAGGGAAGACATCTTGTTTAATTAAACATTGGAAACTTTATAGGAACCAGTCCATAGTCTGTCTATGCCTCAGTTTTCCTCATGTTTTCTTGTAAACCTCTATGGCTGAAGAGTGCTATCTGTGAAATTTTATTCAGGGACCACATCGTGGCTGATTATTGAGGTTTTTTTTGTTTTTTTTTTCTCAAATCCCATACAAAAAATATAAAGAGGAAATATAATGAAACAGGAAAGCAGAAGAACAAAACAGAAGTAGAGAACATAGGAAGTCATGTCACAACATTGTGGAAGCAATGTAGCGAATCTCAGTGCAGACCTTCTAGAAGGGAAGGTGATTTTATTAAAAAAAAAAAATCACTTGCTAACAGTCACACAGTGATAAATATATGTATATTTTCAGATACTCAAAAGCATCAAGATGTGTGTGTCTAAGCAGTCTGCCCAGCATGGAGCCACCAAGATGTCTGTACCCAAGTGGTTTGTCTAGGATGATTTGGAGTACAAGGAACACCAGCTATATGTCAGTCTCCTCAGTTTTTCTTTGGTTGGTGACTTTGTGTTGGTTTTGGATGTTCCTGTTGTAGTATTTAGTTATCAATCTTTCCAGCCTGTCAAACCTCTATGAGTCTTCAGGATTTCCTCACTGTTATTTGTCTAATGATATGTATGTTCTCAGAATCAGCGTGTAGGTCTGTGTGTGTGGATCTTGACGATCTAATAACCTAGGTACCATCAACATAAGCTGTTCCTACAGGCCTGAATGGTATGAATGAATTAATGTTCTCTGGTTGTCTGACTAGTAAACTGATCATTACCAAAGAATGTGAAGTCTCATATCTGAAATGCAGTGTTTGATACAATGACAGACAGATTGGCCCAAATCACAAGCTTCAAGGATAACAAATCTGACTGGGATAAAAGGCAAGAAGAAAGTCTTGCCTGAGATGTGAAAGGACTTGTCATCCCCAGCTTTGGTCTGGATAGTACAGACAAGGACATAGCGGCTGGCTCCAGCCCTGGAACTACAATTCCCAGCTGTAGGGAAAGTGTTATGAGAATGCTTCACCACATTTTCTCCCTGCTATGTTTATTCCTTATTAATTTTCACTTTTTGCTATGTAGGTCTTTAGCCTGAACTATAGCTGTTCTTATGTTCTTACAGATATATCCTGGTCTAGTTCATGTCCTGATATATTTCTCAAAACCTTCAAGGCTTCTTTGAATGGCATTATCCTTTTGTTACCTAAAATGCTGATGTAATATTTAAAAATTATCCACATAGAAGCATGGTCATTTCTCAAAAATACATCAGGACGTGGGTGTTTTATATTAATTGGAGTTTCATCTAATCTAAAGTAATTGCCACAGTTAGCTACAAAAACAACAGAGCTAGAATGTATGAGGGAGTAGGAGAATAAAAATGGATGGTAACTCTCAGTTATAGGCAGCCAGTCACATTTCCCTTAACTGAAGACCTCTGCTTTCAAACTGCGAATGAAAAATATGAGTATCAATGAGAAAAAAAGTTAACCCCATTTTGCAAAAGCTTTTGTGGGACTTCATACAATAATAATCCAACAAAAGCTGTTAAAACTGCAAAATTGCAGTCCCTTGCTGTAAACCACCCTTATGGTATGTGACAAATGAACTTAGTTAGCTGCAGCAAGATACACTCAGAGACTATAAAAGATTAACAAGGAGATGTGCCATATTCATTCCATGCATAGTTGGATATTTTAGTCTGCTAGCACTTTGAGCAATGTTCTAATAGGTACATTACAGCACCCTAAAGTAATGCAGCAAGAATCTAGTTTTCTAAATCTATGCATAGGTTTAAAATAGATTTCTGCAGAGATGATTAAATAACAGTTGCTATAGGTACGCTACTATAGGTTTGAATGCATTGGTAATCCATTGGAAAATTTTATACAGTTTGACTATTCTAACACTTGCCTGCATTCGTAATTGGAATTTTGAATAATGCTATTGCAAACACTGGATAAAAAGGTGTAAGCTCATGAAAATGTATGTGTTTGTCCTTCTATTTTATGTCTTCACCCTTCAATATCGATCATAAGGAAGAGTCCTCTTCCTTATAGGGAAAATAAGAATCTTCCTTGGTCAGATCCCACACTGCCTCAGGTAATCACTATCCTGTGTGCAAAGAAGTGTGAGTATCATCAGAATCCTGGTATTTTATACCCATTTTTCGAAGCTGTAAGAAAGTACACAGGCTTCAGGCAGTAGAGAATTGGATTCCCTGGCTGCCTACTGAGCATTGCACACTACGGCTAGTGTACAGTTTTACACAGATAAAAGATGCACAAAAGGTTTATAGACAGCTGCTCTGTCAGGCAGTGAAGCCTTAAACTCTCTTTCTTGCTCCTCCTGACTTTCTTATCAATAAATTCTTTCCTTGTTTCTACCAACATACAGTAGCACAGATCACACTACAGGAAGAGGAGATGGAGACTGCCAGAAGAGCGTATCAATTTTCCTGGCAAAAATTTGCTTAGTGATTTTAGAAAAGCCTGTCATGAGAATAAAAAAAATCAACTAATATAGCTAACGGTTGGTGTTAGAGATGTTATGGGTCTGAATGTCTTTCTGCACTGACTCATCCCTTGAAAGTTACACCTGCTTTGGGGAATTAGTGTTCAGAAAGGCACATTTTGTTACCTCGGAAACAGCTGCGACTGCATGTGTATATTTAGATAGAAAGTATTTCACTTCCTTCACATTTCTGTCTAATATGCCATTTACTTTTTATTTAAGCTGTTAATGCAGTCAGTCCTTTGCTATTACGTCTGCTCTCTTATACTCTTGAGTCTACCCAGCTGCAAAGGATGGTGCTGATGCACCTCTGGTGACATAGCTGCATTTCTGCTATATCAAAAAGGCTTTCAGGAGAAAGAATAAAAGAATATTATTAACATATTTAGGACCAGGAACATAAATTCCACACACCATCCTTAGAGGATGCAATATATTATCAAGACAGGTCAGCTAATAAAATCACACAAGGTGACTTCATTTCCTTTCATTTCACTTCACCATTGAGAACAAAGGTATTTGTCTACAAGACAGATGTTTGGCGGGAATGAGATCTAGCCAGGGGAAAAGGAGACTCAAATCATGGAATCTTTTTTTTTTTTTTTTTAACTGGAATTGAATTGCTGTGTGGCCTTGAGTAAGTGACTTAAATTGTCTATGCCCTGGTTCCTAGCCTCTTCTGTGGAAACAGGCCTCTAATACTTCTCTGGCTAATTGTTGTTAAGCTTGCAAAATACTCTGAATTCCTCACACATAACACACAGTACAAATGTAAAGTTTTATGGCTATGATTATTATTCTCATTCTGCACTGACCTTTCCCTAATTAAGGGAAATGATTACATTACTGATCTAAAGGTAGAGTGACTCAGCTGTCAAATAAGTGAATCTAATATTCTAAAGCATTTTGCTTTCTTCAGATGAATGATATGTATTTCAAAAAAATGTACCTTGTAAAGCTATTATGTATAAATTACTAAACATTGCTTCAAAACAAAAAAAAAACAAAAGAAATGAGAAAATATAACCTAGAATTTCCTGCTACTTCCTTACTAGAACAGATCAGAAAAGGCAATGGAAAGGAGGCATTTATTACATGAAATCAACTAGATAAGGACACTGCAGAGCAAATAAAACAACTTTCCAATATTTTCTACCACTCAGTCTTGGGGATGACTTCTTTACTACTAATTTAATGGCAAGTGATCATCCCTTGAGTGTGTGAACAAGAAATGCCAGGTAGGCACTTGAAAGATTTTCAGTATTGCTAGAGCCTCTTGTGAACCTGTCCAGTATCCTGTGACTAGTCTCCAAGTGCTTTAGGGGATGGAAAGCAAAAACCAGAACAACAACAACAAAAAGAGCCAATTTATTCATCTGGAGGGAATCTCAGAGACACGTAACTTCCATGTAGAACCAAAGAAATAGGGTCCATATTTCCTGATCAGTAAAGCATTTAAGCCTTATTTCAATCACCTTTGAAAATTTCAGTGAATTGAGTGCTCTCAACCTTTCATCATAAGCTTTAGGATTGATGTATTTTTCTGTTATATGATCCCTTCTATAATTTTATCAACTCTTGTATTAAAACCAAAACATTAGAAAGGCTATACTAGAACTTAGAAACATTCTTCTAATTTTGTCTCTAAAATTATTCATGATGATTTATATCCCTATGATCCTTCTAATATTTGTATATTTATGAATAAAGTCATCACGTCTCAACATTTGTTTTACTATCTCTGTTAATATCATTTCATATGGAGTTTTTCATTTTCATAATCATCCTTACAGTATTTCTCTGCACCTAATTCAGGTTAATTTTTTTTGGTTTCAGATAAGTAAGAGAATATTTTGAGAGAGAGCCTTCCAGCACGTTACACAATGGCAGCAATATTTTTCTTCATCTACTGAGAATACCTTGCTTGATGCATTCCAGAATTTCACTAGCCTTTTCACAGTCATGTCACACTGATATCCTATGACTCAACAGTCTGTCCAGATTTTTCCTTCCTTTGTCACCTCCAGTTGATGTGTTTTCCATTTATTGGCTAAAATGCTTCTCATTAATCCTGAAGTATATATCTTTGTACTTTGTATTATTAAATTTCATTCAATTTCTATTGCTCTAGTCCACAAGGTCATCCTATTCTTCTTCTTATTGATCTTGTCTTCCTCAGTATGGCTAATACTTTCCACTTTGTGTCATCTACACATTTCAGAGCACACATTTGCTTCCTGCATAAAGGTCACTAATGAAAATATTAAGCAATTCTACCCTGAGAATAACCACTGAGGAAAACTGCTGTCCAATTTCTTCCCAGTCTGATAACTCTTTCTGGTGTGACCTGAGTCACTTCCCTGTTACCTAACTATTTGTAGTTTTTGATGTACATCAGTCTACTTGAAATACCATATCCTATAGAGAGATATATTAAGTGCTTTACTTGAATCTAGGTGGATTGTATGGACTTGACTATGATGACCTAAAGCACCAGTCATCAGAAAATATGCAGAGTTTTTTTTACACACACACACACACACACACACACACAAACACACACACATTATATATATGTAGTAAGTCCAATGTGATGTACTTTTCATGAAATCTTGTAATATATTCAAGTGTCCACTGATTTCCATGTACTTGGTAACTTTTACTCCAGATATGTTCTAAGATGTTGCACAGCATTGATGTTTGTACAGTGCTGTATTTACAGCTCTCACAAAGCATTGCCATCATTCATTCGTAGTACTGGACTTGCAATTTCAAGGGATGATTCTTTCAAGGAATAGATTTTTCAGGGATAGAGACTACATGACTATCGTGATTTTGTTACAGTATGTAATATACTCTTTGTTTCCATTTCAGATATCATCATTTCTGTTACCTACTCTATTTTTTATGCTGTTACCATTATTTTTTTCTGTATAACAGTCACATTTTGAAAAATCTGGAGCAAAATATTTCTTTGGCAACTGGAATAATTTAACCTTGATCTTTACTGCTTCCTCAGTATGCATTAGTATCACTTTTCTTCTGTTTCCTACCCGTGCTCACCCTTTTCTATATTTATCTTTGTCCCTGACTCTTGTAATATTCCTTGAAAAGTTCAGCTTACGTAGATTTTGGCCATTTTCACTTTATTTTTGTACCGTCATGCTGGAGACATAGCCACCCCTCCTGCAGATTCTTTTTACCATTCTTTGTGTTTGCCTTCTTCATATTCTTTTTGAAGTGTTTATTCATTCAGGAAGTCTTGTACTTCTTCCTTGTCAGCTACTTTTCCCTCCTTCTTTGAATAAAAGCTCTGGATAAATTTCGCTTTTTTGACAGAAATAATTCTTTTTCTGTTCCACATTCAAATCTTTGGGTTCCTCAGTTAGGCAAGTCAGCTTCACCAGTTAGAAGTAAGAAACTAAAAACTCAGAGGCTCATTTGTGTCTTGTATTTTACCATGCCAGTCAGATTATTTTCTATGGTTAATTCTGTTATAAAATACTTTCTGCTTGCTAAAGCTACATTTAAAACAGTTTATCTTACTGTCTCATTCCACTGTTTGGTAGAGATATTTGCCAGCCCCATATACAAGAATATCTTGTCCCTACCATTATTGATGGCATTTATTTCACGATATGTGTCTAGGAAATGTAGTTTTTCATAATTACAGAATGGTACTTATTCCTTCCATAATCTTACTGAGATTATTACATACTGAATATCTGCAATTTCTTGTAAGTTAAATGAAAAAAAAAGATGAAATAAAAAAGGAAAATATTGGAACTTTGTCCAAAATTGAATTTAAATTGTRTCTAAAATAATCAGATACATCCCCGATATAATGACTACTATGAGTTGAACATAATTGTTAGAAGTTTTGGAAGTTGAAGATAGCAGCTGATTATTTAATATCAAAAAGGTTTTGTGACTGACTTTAACTTGAATTATCATCGCTTAGTCAACTATTTTCTTTTGTTTTTAATACTCATAAAAATGCTGAATTAACAGTCCATCAGCATCTGGAGCCTTCTTGCTCTGTGAATGGCAAGCGCAGGTTTTCTCCACCAGCGTGACAAAAAAAAAMCCAAAAAACCTGAAGGGAACATTTTAGCATTTTGAAATGTGATGGAAAGAGAGAGGTTATTTTAGCCTCAGTGTTAATTCAGTACTTTTTGTTTTTGGTGATACTGCCAAAAAAGATGTTAATGTAACGGTCAACAGTAATATGAACATTTGTCCTTTATAAACTAGTCTCAAACCACAAATTCATTTGACATAGGTTCCCTAATAGCCACTTGAGGGTAATGTAATGTCTTTAAAATGTTATTGGCTAGCATCTCCYTCCTACTGGCAATTCACTGAATATAGGAAGGGAGTCTTCCTAATTCATTATCAGCTTCCTGAGACACAAAATCCCTTTTCATACCCTATCATTTTTCTACACAGTACCACCATTTCTTGAAAAGTTTTTTTTTTTTTTTTAACACATTGAATGGATAGGCAGAAAGGGAAGAGTTCAGTCAGTGTATTGGTTTTGTGTCTTTTGTCTGTCTTTAATGAGCAACCGGAAAAATCCTGCACACATGTATAAATTAGTGGAGAATTTTGTTCTAAGGAACTCTAGAGGCAGCACTGCCAAAACCACTGATTAAAAAAAAMCCAGTGCTGCAGTCTAATTTTTCAATCCAAGGTTTTTGTTTCCATGTAGAGTGCACCTGGTACTTCTTAACCTTTCTGAGATTGAGTGGCTGCATAATAAAATAGATTTATTAGAGAAGGGAGAAAAAAAAGTGAAGTGGAATGAGAAGAGAGAAAAAACAGAGAAGAGTGAAGGACTACAGGAGTAATGGAAGTCTATAAAATCATGTGACCAGCCATTTATTTGCAAGCTGCCAACATGACAAACCTATAAAATGCTGATGGACTACCACTACTGTTTGACCTTTAGATTGTCTTCTAACATTACATTGTGCATTTATATCTGTTTTAGACTAAGGAGAAGGTTAAAATTATTTGCTTGTAGAATATAATTTATATTTTTAGTCTCCTGTGCTCAATTTTACACTTCCTGAAGTGCACTAAATTTAGTAATTTCAAGTTAACAGCTCTCTGATGAATACACTGTTATAATATTATAAACAAGATGTCCTCTTTTCAAGCTGGTTAAAGTTGTATCCTTATAGTCCAACATCATGCCATCTTACACATTACTCACAGTTTTGCCTGTTGGCTGTAAATAACGTGTCACTCTAGTTCCTTGGATATTGTGCATAAAAACTATTTAATTTGCTCTCTGTTTTGAAATGTAAAGGTCAGTGGGATCTCATTTATAGAAAGAACATCAAAAATAAAAAAGATGTTTCACGAGCGATTATAGCAGTACCCTTCTAAGGCCAACTAGCTTGCTATTCTTTTAAACCACAAGATAGTCTGATTCTATACTTCAGCTCACATTGAGTGTCAAAAGGATTAGTTTTATAAAAAACTACAAATAGTAAAAAGAGAAGCTTTATTATTGACCTACTGTATGGTTCCTCATGCAGCAGGTGGAGAAAGGAGACATAGCAACTGAAAAATAATTAGAAATGATAAAGGTGTTCATTGTGATCTACCAAAGTTACCTAAGAAAGATCAAGGAGGCTTTCTAAAGAATTTAGCTTATGCACTTCGATGGGAATTGTGCAGCTAGAGTTTCATGTAATGCTTTGGACATTTGTAGATAAAAGACTGGTATGTTCTCTTTCACTGTAATAACAAAATATAAAAAGGTGAAAGTTATATACGACTTTTTTTTTCTCTTATAACTAGATTTCCTAAGGTTGAGAGTCTTGTCACATTTCACTGTCCGAACAGTGTTGTGCTTAGATGTCTGATCTCCAGGGAAATCGGAGATAAGGGAACAGTTCCTCTGCAGGTCCTTAGAGGTTTTAGCTGCCTTACTGTCATGTGTCACGTGCCTAAATACCTTTGGAGACCTGAACCGTGGCGTTACTCCCTTTCAGAGGATATTCTGTCCTCTGAGTCAACCCAGCCCCTGCACTAGAACAAAATTATTCCCATCATATTGCGTAAATCGGATGACAAGTAAAGAGGACTTTATGATGAGCAAGGAGAGGAACTTAGGCCCAAATTAGGGCAGAAGATACTGAGCTGTTTGGATAAAAAGAGAGAAAAAGCTGTAGATGGTAGACAGGAAGAATTGGCAAGACTTACAGTCCACATGCTTTTGATCAGTGCACTTGAGACAAGTTATATACTTACAGGCATCTGAAAATTCTGGAACAATCAGAATACATTAACTTCATCTGAAAACATTGAGACAGGTATTCAGTTTCTGAAAATACTATGTATTTTGTGCAGTGGTCCTGTTAGGACATGTTCCATTCTTTAATTCTTGTGCCATGAAATACGATAACCCAAATGACTGTACTATACCATCTGTGAAAAATTTCTTGTCTACTGATAGTATTGTTTTCTTAAAAAGAAAGAACCCTGCAACTGTTTGTTTGTTTGTTTTTTTGCCACATTCCGCTGCGTGGTCAGAAGAACAGTGCAGTACCTTATATGTTTTTGCACTATGGCTGTAGTTAGTAATCCTATAAGATCATCCTTCTATTCTCATCTAATTATTCATTCAAAGCAAAGAAAGAGGCAAATTTTGCCTTCGGATATATATGTACAGAATTGCTGCTAAAGTAATTTGAGTTGCATGCACATTCACTATATATGTTAAGTGCTAAAAGCTTCCCCTTCCTTTCCTCTCTCTATATATTTTCCTGTTTACAGAAGGACAGGAATTCTGAAACTCTGTTTTCCTCTGTTTATTTCCAAGGTAATGTAGCTTTTTAATATAGCTTTCTAATGCAGTAATGAAAGATTTCRCAGATTTCACAGTAGTTATTTGAATGAAAAATCTTTTAATGAAAGTGCTTTGTGCATGAGTCAAGATGGTCTACCTTAATCTTTGAATTCTAATAACATATATTGAACTATCTTAAGCCACAGTGAAAAAATATTGATTTTATACATAATATATTAATCTATATCTCATGATCAGCTGTTCCTAAATATTAATTTTTCATATTATTTTATTTTATCTTATTATCATATAATAGTCTTCACTGGAAGACAAAGCATATTCTACTTTTAAGCTAACTTATCAAGGTCATATAGCAGTAAAAAGTAGGAAACTATTAAATCCTATTCCTAATTCACAAGCTTTGACTTTGACGCTAGCTTGTTCTACATTCACCTGCTACATGTGACTACCAGAAAAGATAATGAATGTGTACCCAAAAGAGGAAAATGATATATTAGCAAAAGCTTTAGTGTCATATATTATCTTTGAGGGGCAAGAGGATGGAAGAGGAGAGAAGGACAGAAAGGGGGAGGCAAAATGTGTATCTCTTCACTAACCTGTTTTAAAGAAGTCATTTTTTTCACCACTTAAATCTTCACAGTGTCCTTGGAAGTAAATATACTGCACTTTTTCTTCCCTGTAGCTGTTTTCTATATGTCACAGTCAAACTCCAGTAGAAATTTTATGGAAAATGAAATATGAACAAACATGCATCCTTTCCTATATAGAAATAGTATCTGCATCAACAGATTGTATGTCCTATGAGGGTTTCATTCATGTGTTCATTGCACATAAACTGGCAAAAAAATGATGTTTTGGGAAACAGTAAGTTTCTTATTAAGCTTTCCACTTAGATAATTAATCTTTCTCCTTTTTTATTTTATTATTATTATTATTATTATTTGAATAAGAAGCTGAGGCCAGGTCAAGTATTGTAGAACGCTGGAAGATATTGTTCCACAGGACAGAAAAATTATTAGCTTGGACAAAATTCTGTTCCAGTGGCATCTAGTAAAATATTATTTTCCTCATCATTAGGTCATGTGTGAACCAATAAAAACAGCAGGAGAAAACTTGATACACTTAATCTCTCTGTCATTTTGTTACTCCCACCCCTTTCTGTGTTAGTAATCTCAAGCAAAAGCGAAATAACAGACTTCAAAACAATAAAGTTATGATCCATTTGTGTTGTGGCTGCAGTGATGGAAGTCATTAAAGCTATACATGGTCACACTGTATGAGGAAAAGTATCATAATCTGGTCTTCATAATATTGATGAAAATTATATATTTTCTGAATTTTAGAGGGGAAGAGCTATTTTTTTTTTCCAGTCAGTATTTCACCATTGGTCCTTCATCAAGTGTAAGCATTTTGCAATGCTGTTTATATTTAGCATGTACACAGATATCAGAAATGATTTTGAACACAAGGGTACTCTTTGTAAGAGCAAGGTTAGATGTACCCAGTTGATAGCAAGTAGTTTATGCCATTAAAAATATCTGAATAAAAAACTTGAATTACCACAAAAACATGTTCATTATGGCTCATAGAAGGGAAAAGGAAGTAAAAGACATCATGCAAAAAGAAAGAGTATCCAGCCCAAATCAACAACCAATCCCCTTGATGCTGTCAGTGGTCATTTATCAGTCTCCCCTATCAATGTATAAAGCTAGATGTCCCTTGAAGGTCAAAAAGAGATGCCATGCACTTCCACATGGCCAGGATTTCACCTAGCATCTTTTAGGTGCATTAGTAAACACCTTTTTTCCTTACCATTTCAACAGTGTGATAATAATAAAGGATGTTTTGATCATCAAGGAAGTAAAAGAACATTAAAATTCAGACTGACCATACTCGTCAGACTCGAATGGTCTAATGTGGCTCAAATATCTGGCAGGATATCACAGTTATTCAAATTGAGAAGCAGTAAATCTCAATGAGAGGAAAAGCTATCAGTGTATTGAGGAGTACTAAGGTAGAGCAATAATTAAAGGACTGCAATAAATGTCAATGCACGTAGGGCATTTTGTACTTGTGCAGTTTCATTTCTATAACTTTTTCCTTTTTTCTGTGCATCAAGAGTATCATATAAATGATAATCATGAAACTGTGGTAGAAGTAATGAACCTCAAAAATTCTAAGATTTGATTTTGCTAAATTACTGATAGTAGTGCGAGAAAATGACAACATATTTTAAAGTTGTAAGATTAGACTGTTAAGATGATATGAAGGATGATATTAATGGCAACTTAACTATAGTATTGCTGATCTCATATTTAAAGAGTGACACATTATATTCACTGCAGTCTGTTGATACTTTGTGTGTAGCTTTTTCTCCATCTCCTCTTGACATCAAAAGGAAGGAACATCTCAGGCCCTTATTTTGTCTTATTTACAAAAGAGGAGAAGGTGGGTTTGTAGCCGAGACTACAGAGCAGTCAGGATACATGTGGCTGATATGCTTTTGACTAAAATAAAAAGAAAAAAATAAAATTTCATTGGAAAATGTGAACTTTACAAACTTAAGCTCTTCACCAAAAATACCACTTTCAACAAGAGCAAAAATAATAAAAAAAAACCCCTTCATGTCTCAGGTAGTATGCCCTATCAAGACAACCATAACTGAACAGAATGGCCTAGTAAATAGTCTTTTAGCCTTTATGATGAGGAGTTGTGTCTACAGTTCCCTGTTGTGTCTAATTTATACCCAGCATGATTTCACTTTACCATACAGTGAAAACAGATTTGGACTGTGGTGGAGTGGGTGAGGAGTAGAGGAGTAGCAGTCCTTGCAACACTTATACCAGCTTATAAACTAATTTTGGTCACAAAAATGAAAACCAGTTGATATTGTGTGGGGACAATCTTAATGGTTTTGGCTGATTCTAAGAAATAATTTTCTATATCAGAATTATTAATAGGGTAGACAAAGGATTTTCATAGGATTTGAGGGTAGGGATAATTCTTTAGGCTACTCTCTGGTATAATAAGGCATTTTAAAATGAAGACTGTGTGGAATGGTGGAATTTTTAAATATAAATCTAATTTTAGGAAATAGGTTTTCACATATGAGATCAGACCAGAAGTGYGAGTATGACACACACACTATAGCTTCAGAACAGATTTTCTTGTGATTTCCAAGGAATTCCTGCACATTTTCTGCTGCCAATGAGTTTTATTAAATATGTAAAGATTCTTTGACAATCTTATGTCATATAATGATCAGGTAAATCAATTTTTTTTCATGTGACATTTATCCAATATATTTCTGTCTGCCACTGCACAGTCTAAGGTTTGACAGATTTTATGTATCACATTCAAAGATTTGTTTTTTTTCTGTGGGAAATGGTAATACCAAGAAAAATATAGCATTCATATGTGGATATTTTGTTTTCATTCCCTTCATTTAAGAAATACAATATTTCTGTTGTGTTCTGTGACTCTTGTAACTCAAAGAACAAAACAGCAGGTAGATGCCCATAAAAAACTCTTCACTGAACTATACAATCCATTTTAGCTTGTTGATACTGAGCAGAGAAAGAATTCACTGTATAGAAGAAATGGTGCTGGGAGTAAGAATATGTTACGGGGAGACTTAGTGATGCCAAAGTTAAGATTATGACTTTGCAGGCCTTTGGTTATCTTATAGACTTTCCTGTTTCTATTAAATAAATAGAATGACATTTCTAGCTTTCATAATTCAATTTTAGAGTCACAGTCCAACAACATTATACTTGATCCCATCTAATTATCACTGATGGAGTATATAGTGATGCCTCCAAAAGACATTTCTTTACATAGGTTCTAAATCAGAGAAAAATTCCACATATAATAAAAATAAAATCAGTCACTGGATGGGCTACAACCAATAATTTAATATTAACTTTGCAATAGACAATTGTGTCACTGTGTGTTCACCTTAAACTCTTTAATGATCTTAAAAGTCAATGCAATGGCGTGCTTTCAGAGTGGCAAAAAGAGGATGGGAAATATTTTGTTCTTAATGGGTGCCCCTGCCTGAAGGATCGATAGGGACAAATAATTGAGAAATGACACCTTAACACTTCAAAGGGAAATTCCTAAGAATGTCCTTCCCTTCAAAACAATTTAAAAAAGAAAAGGCAAGATAGAAGCAATATTATTTTTTATTCTTAATTCATTGGAGAACGGAGAGGTTTCAGCTGTTATGAAATTTCATAAGTCCTGGAGTGATTGTATTAACTCAGCCTTCACAACTATTAGGTTTGAGAAGGACTGTGTTATAGATTTGTGGGGATATAACTTAATAAATACTTTTTTTTTTTCTTTTGATAAAGAAATGTAATTCAGAATGTCCATTGCTTATAGCAATGTAACTCTCTTGAATTCAGTGGATATTATACTGGTCAAAGCACAGTAAAGTCTTGTCTTTAATTTTCTTCAAATGGGATAACTTTTCCTGAATTTTGTTAGCAACACCCTTAAGGCTTTTCAAGGCCCTTGGAAGTCTTAATTTTAAAAAGCCTATTCAATTGTGATTTGGTGGAAGAAAAGAGGTGTTGGTATTTCACTATAAGCTGGAAGTGGTTGGAATGTTTGGCATGCTTTTTAAGGAAGGCTTATATGGCCTGTAGGTGGATATTGGAGCTCTTCAGAAAGTTAAAAAAAAAAAAAAGTCTTTTAAAAAAGCCCTTCTAATTAAAATATGCTCAAATAATTCCATAATTATTCTGGAATAGACAAAAAGCAAGAGTTCTTATATTCCACATTATTTGGTCAGTAGAATATACTTTATGACATCAGCATATATAACATAACACTCAAGTAAGGAATTTAAACCAGACTATAAACTGAAAACCTGCATTCATCATAATTTTTGAAGAACATTGTATAGGCTATATAGTATGTATACCATATGTATGTACCATAGTAACATCTTTCATCAAATATAAGGGATWTCCATCTTTCTTTCTTACTGTAATAATATGTCAGTAGGTAAGGATATGTAGTGTAGCAACAAGGTTATTGGATTATTTTAGAACTGTGCAATAGTAAACAAAGAATTGTTATGGCATTAGGTAGAGTGAAACGGATTTCTTTCCGCAGAAAACATGGAAAGCTAACATATTTTTCATAACAGGGAAACTTTTTGTTTTTTACAGATAGGGGAGATGGAAAAGCAAGGGAATTGTGCTGTTTACTTTAAACCACATTTAAATCTCCTTTGAGTGTTATGTGCTAAAATCAGCACTTTTGACATCTTAATCCAGATACATGAATTATCTTTCCACAAACAACAAGGAGATTTATATGAAACTCTTCTCTCAGCACCTTGCTGGTTTAATATCTGCTTAACTCCTGCAGCACATCTCACTCTCATCAAACTACATACACTTGGTACATTTTCTTTTTTCTTTTTATTTTTATTGAAAATCTTACATGTGTGACTAAAAGTCATGGGCAATATCTTTCAGTTCCATTACAAAATCTGTCATATATATATATATATCTATACATATATATATATATTTATTTAATACAACTAGAAGCAAATCTACTGAATTATGAAACAATGATTGTCTACCAAAATGTAACTCAAATTAAATTTCCATGTTGCAGATGATTAAAGTTATTTTGTTTTTCTCTGATGAAGCTGAAGGCCACTTTCACATAGTTAATTGAGAATGCTGGGTTGCAAAAATTACAAAGCCTTAATGATAATTTCCCTAATTCCAGCCTTTTGTCACCCGTACAGTAGGGTTTTTCATCAAAGATTCTTTTTTTTTCAGAAAGAAGCACTTTTAGAGGGAGCATCATCCTCTATGGAGTACCTTCGATCCACAGACATAGGCCCAGTCCTGCAAACAGTTACATATGCCTCTCGGTAATCATAGGCAAGTCAATTCATTAAGTTTGCAGGAGCAGAGTCTGACTTAGGAAGTCATCTACAGATTAGCTAAAACAAAACAATCTGAAAGAATATTCAAAAAACACTATGGTTACTTTAATATATGCCTTATTATCTAATAATAAATCCTGAAAGATGAAGTATAAATATTGTCAGAATCATAAAAAAGTTGTCTTATTCTAAGAAATCCTACTTCAAAATCATACAGTATTTTAACTGACAGCAGTTGTCCTTCTGTTTTGGCACTCCTGAACCAGTGTAGAAATTATGTGTAGTGAAGTTAACTCCTTTGGGAAAATATCTATGTGCAGCAGGATCTAAAGATGGATACTGGAGTTAATAGCATTACATTGCTTAACATATGAAAGAAATTTAAAAGAGTCTTTTACTGTGATTCATCAGCAGCAAAAGAGAAGGGGAGGGGGAAAAGCAGGGTGTTTAAAGTCTTCAAAGCATATAGGATGTTTGACCTTGAAAATTAAATCTTGCATTAAAGATGCTCCCAGCTACCTCTGTAGTCTTCTTTCCAAAAATGCAATGTACAAATATTTTATTTAAATATCTCAGACTTTGTACTGGCTCAGAAGAACGACTGCATGTCCTTGTAGCTGTTCTCCTTTCTGAGAGATGAATGGTGGGCTCGATTGCTTTACTGTAATTTCTCCATTTCCATGCTTCATTTCCTACATTTATCTGAGACTGGAGAAAAATCAGCATGTTCTGACAAGTCTAATACCATGAGGCAATAAAATGGACATGAATTTAGTGGAGATTGGAGCTCCAAAATAAATATAACACTTTATGTCAAATAATAATAAAAAAGGATAAATTCTCCTGTACAAATCAGAAGAGATAATAAAAAAATAACAAATAGATAGCAACTTCTTTTCCGTACCTACATGGGCATCAAAAAACTTTTCATCTTTAAGACTACCCTTCCATATTTCTCATTTTGTGTGGTTTATAAACTACTTTGGTAAGTCGATGACAAACATTGCAGGATTTCTTAGTAAAAATTGTAATTTTTCATAAAACTACCTAGGAACTTACAGAGACTTCCAGTTAAATAGCTCCAAGAACAAACAAGAACAACTAAAAAAATGATCTCCTGTGTTTTTGTTTGTTTTATATCTGTCTTCCTGTTTTTGACCTAGCAAGCTGCATGCAACACAGTAAAGAAAATTTGCCAAAAAAGTTGCATCTGTAAATATTATATATTGTAATGTTGTATTGAATGATATATTATATTTGTTGATTTGCTTCTTCTTACACTTATCTCTTATCAGAGACTCTGCATTCTAGATATAGCAGTACTGTGAAGGCATCTACAGAGTATCATTGGCTCATTGAGGTCACAGTGCATTACATACCCTTGAAAGCTAGTTGCCTCTGCAAGTACCTGAGGGTTGCTATCTATTTGAATGCGGCTGAGCATTTCATTTTATCAAAAATGCCATCAAATGCTCAGATTCTGTGTGGTCAGTGCAGTCCCTTGGACAAGTCTAATGAAGATATATTTCACCAAGGCAAAAAAACCTAAAAGGTTAAAAATGGAGAATATGTACAACTCTCTTCAGTCCATATGGTTGAGTTTTTTGTTTTAGTATTCTTCAGTGCATTTTCAGAGAAAGGTTCCAAGGCTATGAGTATAAGCAGTCTGGTCCAGTTCCATACATATCTGCAAGTCGTTTAAAACGAGGGCCCCAGTCACTGAGGTAATCGTAATTCTGATCAGAGTTTGAACTGATGGAATCTAAGGAGCTGAGCGACTCCGCCACGGAGCCGTTCCCCTCAAATGCATATGTCTGCAGGGAATCATATGGAGGGGCGCAGGGGTCCACGTCCGCTTCTTTTAGTCTCTCCCAGATAAACTCCCTAAAAATGACGTTGTCTGGGATGCTTTTAAAAGTCGGTCTGCTCAAGAATTGAATCTCAGGCGTCACATCCCTTCTGGTCTTGGTATCTCGGATGATGTTGAGGTTTCTCAGGGCAGCCATGTCAAAAGCCTCTGTGTCTTCCTCTCCACCACCCTCATCATCATACCTGACAATGTTTTCTCTGATATCTCTCTCTTCATCAAAAATAAGGGGCTCTTTTTTCCGTCGCCTCATGGTGACAATCAGCAAGACAAGAACTGGAACACAAAAAGACCTGAGCTTTAGCAATGCTAAAGTTTGAACATATTTTTCCTAGTGCTGGAAACTTTCATTAATTTATATGGTAAAACCCAAGGAAACAGCAGGCAATTTGTGCGGTTAGATTTCAAATTACTAGCAGATTCTAAAATGGCTTTTAAACCAAGAGCTTTTTAGATGCTAAAGAATCTATTTCCAAAGCCATTTTGAATTAACGTCTTCATCTCTAATTCTATATCCTACGCTATCTGCTAAACATAAATTTTAGGACTGGTTCACTCTGAATATTACAATTTCACAACCATGAAATAAAAAAAAACGGGGACCTTTTTCTGAACTCTCAATAGTCCAAGCAGTAAAAACACATTCGTAAAGTAACTGAATGAAATTTAACAACCACAGTTTGAGAAATGACTGAATTAAAGAAGATGGCTATTCTCTGATAAAAAAATACCGTTCCTAGACTGGAGAACTCTGAACTGTTAAACTGTGTGTAACATAAGACTTTTTTTAGTTCATGAATTAAAAGTAGCTCTATATTAGACTGCACTTTCCTTTAAAATGCAAAGTACTGTACTACAGGCTTATGTATTATGTCTGGTGAGAATTGCTAGGGCTGGAGTTTACTGGATCAACCAGTGCTAGGAAAGGTAACTATTTTAAAATTCTAATCCTTAAAGTTTCTTCTTACAGCTTGAAAGCTTATATTAAACTGCAGGGACAACCAAAAGAACCAGGAGGAACTAATTCTAGGTTCCTCTTTTTCAAGTATGGTTTTGGTAGAGAAACAGCATTGTTGACGCACAAAACATGGAACAAGTAATATGAATATTGTACCCATATGTGGGACATGACAGAGTGTGATTCATCCTCCTAAAAATAATTAATATTATACTGTAGCATCTGGATAACATTTGCTGAGTTAATGACGCTCTCAGAGAAGATAATGCTTTGCTATTACTGTAGAAATAACAGTACATTGAAAAGTAAGTGTCCTTCCACATTCAAATAATCTGTTCTGATTTAATGTTTATTTTTAGTCTTAAGAATATGTGATTATATAATCTACATGTTTCAGGTTTACATTCTTTACTTAGAGCACTCTGCTATGCCTACTGAATGCTATACAAACTTCTCAAAAATAAAAGGCTAATTAAGCTTGAGCTGTCCTTAAGTAGACTCATAAGTGTCCTCTATAAATTATCTGTTGTATGACTGTCATTCTCAAAAGCCTTTCTTTCATGGTGGAATTTTTAAAATCAGTATCAATCTAGTCATAATTAAGCATGATTTAATATGGGAATTACTTGGTTAGAATAAATCAGGCATTCAGATACTGTATGTGTTGAAAACTGTATCATACTTCCTCAGATATTGTGATACTGTTTAGAATAGGCTAAAACATAAGCTGAATTTAAAGACAGGCCTTCTGCAACTCTTTTTTTTTTCTTTTTTTTTTCTTTTTTTTCCTTCTTTTTTTCCTTCTTTTTTTTTTTTTAATTGGAACAAGTTCATATTGTCCTGAAAGTTTTGACAAATAGGCAATATGAGGCAATATTTTTCTTTTTTTTTTGGGGGGGGGGAGGAGGTAGCTACAAGAAACATATCTAATGATCCATCTATTCACAGACGCTTTGTGATTGTAAATTATTGCCGCATCAGCTCCTTCATTTCTTTTTTTCCCCATAGCATTTCCCTGACTGAATGCAGGAGCCACCAGTATGGGGCACATTGGTTTGAAAAACATTTACAAAGCAGTTTGAGAATATAGAATTTTGACCTTTGAAGGGACTTTTGTGCAATTTCAAAATATTTTGTTATTAGTGTAACACAAATTAAGCTGTAAATTATAGAACACAGAACATAAAATTACCGTCATAAAGATAACAGTTGTTCTTCACTCTTAATAGGTTTCTTTATTATAAAAGATATTTTTAAGTGAAAGACCAATTAGGTTGCTGACARTACAAATCTCCACCTAAGCTTAGATTACTTTTGACAGAACTTTTATTTTTTTATTATTTTTAACATTTACTGTCACAATTTTTATTGCCGTGTAATAAGCAGCTAATCATTTCCTTTACTCAAGTGTAAATGTGTTTTCACACTGCTGTCATTCTTAACAGACTTCATTTCGAGATTTAAATACCTGCTAATAAGTGAAAAATATGAAACTTAGTAGGCAGATCTGCCTGAAGGTGCAATAAAAATCAGGACAAAATGAATGTTTTATATAGTATGCCCTGTACATCTCACACTTTCTTGAAGCCAAGAAAAATATGAAGTCTTTCTAAAGGTTAAACATTTTAGCATTTAGGTGGCTTTATGAGATTATTAATTTCTAACTATTCCAATGGCTATGAACAATAATATTTAACCTCTAAATGAACAAAGCTTTAGCTGCATTGCAGGAAATGCAGAGATGAATACAGGTCCAGACCAAATTGCACTCATATCTAAAACAAGCGCAAATGATTTTAAGGCTTATTCATTTCTCTTTAAGTCCTCCTTTTTTTTCATTTCCCCCCCCTACATTTATCACAAAAGCTGAGATCAGGGCTATAATTAGTGACTGGATGAACATCTAGAAAACCTAATTTTAAGCTTTTCAGAGTAGAAATAAAACACAGTCAAAAAGCTGTAGGGATGCACACATTACACATTGAGGTCATTAGTTTGGCTGCATACTAGGATGCCACATTCATGCTGAGGAGATGAAATGGCAAAGCTAATTTCATATTTCTTATATCATTTAACAAATAAATAAAATAACTGATTTTAAAAGTATCAAATTATTAAGAACAAATAACCAGAACTAATAGAAATAAGTCTACACTAATGTTTTGTAGTGAATTAACTGGATTGTTAGAAATGTTGGTTTTGTTTAACAGGTAGAATAACCTAGAGAAATTTTTGTTCGTGTTTGTATTAGCTGAGATAAAACCTAGTTATATCTTTCTGTCACAGAATCACAGAATCACTGAGGTTGGAAGGGACCTCTGGAGATCATCTAGTCCAACCCCCCTGCTCAAGCAGGATCACCTAGAGCACGCTGCACAGGATTGCATCCAGGTGTGTCAATATAACTATAATCATAATATCAGTAGTTTCAGTTCACCTAAATCAGTTTCTAAACAAAACATTTTAGATGCAAGAGTTGATTCTTGCTTTGCCATTTTGCACTGTGTTTTATGGAATTACTATGAAATTTCCACTTYAGTATCATCTGGTGCAAAACCAGGTTTAGTTCAGCTTCCTGTGTTCCTCTGTTTTAATCTTTCCTTTTGTACTCAAGGCAACTGCTACATCATTGTAAAGAAGTTATCATAGCCCTGAGACAACCCAAAGAGGAAGACCACAGGCAGAGCTAAGCAGAAAGGAACAAAGTTAAACCCAAGCAGGATCATTACCATATATATACTACACCCCTAAGCCTGGCATTTACTATAACAATAAGCCAGATCAGCTGTGAGCAAATAGACATATTGGTTTATGCCTTAGGTGTGTCATGAGTCATAAAGCTGAAAACTAGAGACCCTCAGTCATCTAAGCAGCACACTAATAGCCTATTTATTCATACCTTGTCATTGCTACAGTCAGAAGAGATTTGGGGATTACAGCCAAGACTAAGGCAATCTGTATTTAATTCCTAGTCAACAAGCTTCATGTATAACTGTTGCTTAGTCAGTTTGGATTATTATTTTCAAAGTAACTACAGTCTTTGAATGTCCAGATTGAGTGACCTAAATAGGCTCCAATTTTCTGTAAGTTCTAGGAGATGTATCACCCTACAAAACAAGTTCTGCATTGCAGAATCAACCACCTTTTCAATGTCTCAATTTGGATACTCCAAAATTAAACAATGTGTAGATTTATTAATTTTTAAAATGTAAGGGCAAAATCTCCACATACTAGGTTGTCACATCCTGTGCCTATCTTAACTATTTAGAGAAAAGAACCTTAGGACTGGGACTGCTTCTTCTTGTTTACTAATCACACAATTATATGTATGCTAATTTAATTAGGCTCTTATAGGTATTATGATGATAATAATGAATTCTCTGTCTTTCAATTCACAAAGTAATAGTTTGGATCTATATTTTGAAATTTAATCAATGTATTATTAACTTGTAAAATCTAGTACCAGACTAATAGGAGGCTTTCATTGAGAAAATGGGTGGTACTAATAGTTTGTATTCAGAAGTATGGAAGGCAAAAAACATGAAAGAGCATGATGTCAGTCTACTCTTCATTGTTTCAATACAAAGAAAACCTTTATGTTCTCAAATATGATTGGTTTATCTGCAGGTGACAATTCTTTTTTGTGTGATTTTATGTACATACTTTATGCTAAGCACTTATTATAAAAGCAGTTATTGTGCCTGGAAGATGCTAACTGAAAAACAAATTACCTTGAATTAAATTACCATATAATTTTCAGAGGAGTTAAAAAAACTCCTACTTACTTCTCTAAAAATTATGTGCACTCTAAATTCAATACACACTATCATTGTTCTTTTCATCTGTTCTTTATACAATAAATTGCAAACACTTTTTTTTATTATTTTTTTCTTTAAGACACAGCTCCACTGCAGAGTAAGCAATTWTAAAGATTTTTCTGGGTAATTAACAAAGTACTGAAGCTATCTTATGGAATAAAATTTAGAATTTATTCTCTGTCAGTCAATTTGAGGAGAGAGAAAAGCTTTGGTAAAATGTTAACTTCTGAAAACTATTTTACTTTGAAAAAAAAATTGACTACACCAAGTATGCTATATCTGATTGTAGGGAATTAGTAAAATTTAGTCACAATCTTCCATCTTACTATCAATGAAAATTTCATGCTCAATTAAAATTGATCAGTTATTTAAGTAAAAATAATAACAGTAAGTAATTCCACCGAAGCAATCAGAATCTTGGTAGAGACAAATGGCTATTTCTTAGACAAAAGGATGTACCAGGCAAGGACTTAGTATCAAAGCACATGATACTAACTTTAAGAAGATAAGACCTTGTTGAGAATTCAGGATACTAGTGCCAGAATGCATGTATTCCTGACATTTATGCAAATCTCATCCCTCCTTGTCTTTGCAACTGGGAATCCCATTGAGATGATATTGTCAAGCTTCTTCAATATGACTTCATTTGCACTGCGTATTAACCTTGGGTCAGAAACCTTATTTTGGTCCTGTAGCCTATCTATCTCCTCTATTCACTGATAAACTCGTACAGAAAGAGGTGCATCCCTTGGTCCCAGTCCTGGTGCCATTTGCCAACAGCCTGAAGCCTGTTCTTTATGCAGAGAACTTCAGGATTTCTCTCAGAAATAGAGGGAAGGGGAAAAGGGAGAAGGAAAATTCATAGCAGCACTACCATTCAGCTGATCTCAGAAACTTTCTTCTAGGAATGGGTGGGAGGAGAAGAAAGGCTCTGGTATCAGAAGAGCGACAGCACGTGGCTGGGGGTCTCACTGGGCAGCAGTAATATTTAGACACCTCTGCCCTGCTGAGGCAGGTACCTATCAGGGCACACAACAGCAGCAGGATGCAAAGCCAAAATGCAGGGCTGAAAGCCAGGGTTAGCATACAATGTAAACACAGCCTAAACTGTGCTTGCAGTTTTGAATTCTGCCAGAAAGGAACTGCTTAGAAAGAAAGTGATGGGAGCACATACAAATATCTACTCAGATAAAGAGTGGTGACACATTCAGATAGTCAAATTTGGAAGCCCAATTCTTTGACAACTAAAATCAATGTCAAGGCAGTTATCTGCCAGATTTCTCTTCAGGGCACAGCACATTTGTTAGATGCTATGTTCAGAGAGCTTGTCCTTAGCTCTTTACCAAATGTTTGTTCTGCACAGTATAAAAGTGAGGGGAATAAAAACTCATGTTATCCAATTTATTGGTTGTATATGAGCCCTACTGTATTGAGTGGAATAATGAAGTCATTGCCTGGTAACTTGTTGGGTCTCCACTGAATGCTTTTCTCTGAGAAATATGGCTCCTATTTAAGAAAAGCACATACATAGACCAAGCTGCCTGGTAATCTATAGTAGCTTCTTACATGTGTTTCAGCAACTCCATTTTTTTACAACAGAAACAGTGGCATTTCATTTTGGGATGAAGTGGATTGCTATTATTACAGAACACTTCTTCTTTACTTTGGACCAGTGTTTTAGATGGGTGGCATTCCACTGATGTCAATTACTCAATGCCAATTGATACCAGAGAAGGACCTAACTTTGTATATCTTTTTAAACTATACCAATCAGCTACTTGTCCAAATAAAGTTCATTTGGGAGTGTAACTGGCTTAGAAATGCTGCTAGAAAGATTGTGTACAGAAATTTTCATTAACATTGTTGATAATCATTCAGTCTCATTTCTCCTTTAACCCTGTCATTACCGAAGCCTAACCATGTGTTGAGTGAGTTTAACAGCCCATGATTCTTTTTGTCACAAACCTGGAAAACCCTGGAAATGCCATCTGCCATATATAGACATTGAGTAAGCTGTTTGAGTTCCCTATAGAGGTAGTGTTATTTTCTTATTCTGTAACAATGATGCAGGAAGATTCAGTTTCAGTTTTGACCCTGCAAATACATCGTGATGAAGGCTGGGCCTATTTTATTTTATTATTATTATTTTTAATCACTTTAGAAATATTCATAGCAAAATTAAAACTTCCTTTTAATGTCTTACAGTGATGCAAATGAAAGTCATTAAGAAGAGAAATCTATGTGATTGRAATATAGCCACGAACAGAACTGTAGACAGAAAAACAAAATATCTTGTTCTGACCTATGAAACTTACTTGTTTAACAGTGGCAGATCACTGGGATTATGACAACTTGAGGACACTACTGTCTTCCCCTACTGTCTTCCCCTTTCCTTAAGGCTGATATGTGCAGCCAGGGAATATAGTAATCTCTCTACAGATAAGAACACACAAGAAAATTTCTGTGTGCTGAATTGGGACATATGTAATGAGATCTTTTTAACAATAAATAAAAGTGCAGCTACGCTCATCTGCATCCTGCAGATGCCGAATGATCCTTCATCTTTACTCCCTGATGTGGACCTGTTAGTCATTTTGTTTATGGTGTCGGCATGAAACGATAAATGCTAACCAAACTAGTCTCTTGACATGGTTCCAGTATTTTCAAACCAGTTGCTCTCCCTGTCTCTTATCTAGCTACAGTTTCACTGCATAACATAAAATCCAATTGTGCTACCAGTTGCAGAAGATGTAGATGTTCAATTAAATACAATGATTCTTATCCGTAAATTACATCTGTTGTATTTTCTGAATGTCTTTTGTTCTCTACAAATCAAAATATATTTAAAAAGAGTCATATCTCTAAAAGGGAGCACACACTGATACAGATTATATAATGAGTAATCTGAAAATGACCAGCTGTGTTAAACAAGAGAAATATTTCCATAAACTCACTGTTCCACCTGCATTGTCTCTTAACTGTTACATCTGATATAGTTGATCATTTTCCTTTTAGTATTATTTTATAGATATAACTGGAGGCAGTTTAACTTAGATACAAAGTATCTGAACTTTACAAGCCAAAGCTAAATTTTTTGTGGCTCATGATACAAAATGCTGCTCTGGCTGGCATGTCAGCTGTTCCTGTTTAAAAAGTTCTGTGGATAAAGGCGAAAAAAAAAAGTTCATAGATGCTTTTTTTTTTTTCATCTGTACATTGAATGGAAAATAACATACCTAGCAATGTCAAGACACAAGCCAGTATTGCTATCAGGGCTCCAGTGCTAAGTCCTGCAGGCAAGATGTATGCCTCTGCATTGCATGTCTGAGCAATACCATCTGCATCACAATCACAGACTCGGATGGTGAGGGTATTAGTGCTACTAAGTGAAGGCGATCCGCTGTCCACAATGAATATTGGCAAGTAGAAAACAGACTGTTCCTGTCTCTGGAACCCATTTCTTCTGGTTAGCACTGTTGCAGTGTTATCTAAACAGACAAATAAAAGCATACAATACATGGTCTATCTAAAATACAAGTCCATAGATAACACAACCTTTCACTCGAAAGACTATAAACACTTTATTTTAATGAACTTTTCTTTCCTGTTCATACATTTTTGGAGTTGCARAAAAAGGATCAGCTGCGAATTCATACTCAATTAACCAAATCACTAATCATATAAATAGCATAAAGGTTTCTGTTTTCCACTAAGGATTGTTTCAAAATTGTAGAAGTCTATTAGATTTTAATTATGCTCACAGTTCCACAGTCTAGAAGCATAGTTGAAGATAAGATCATTGTAAGGGAAAAGAAAAGAAAAAAATCATCCTTCAATGATCAAATTAAGCATCTATATTCATGTTTCAGCTCTAATTTCCAAAGATCTGTTTCAATTATTCATAAATGAGGTAATGTATTAATGGAAATGATGAACTTATTCATGAGGAATAAGCTCTGAAAACAAATGCTTTTTCTGAATGCAAAAAAAAAAAAAATCCAGTTTGTGCACAAATACATGTAATTGCACATGTAACAAAGACACGCACTTGTTTTCAGTCTCAGCTGAGAGTTAGGAGTCTGAAAGAGAACACGAATTTGTATAGATTTACACTCATAACCTCTATGGATGGCTTACTCGCATATCTCCATCCATTTCTCTACAGTGGATAATCATATCTCAGGTAATTTTCTATAAAAAATAAAAAATAAAAATGTTTGCTCTCTGTCATGATAATGAAAGAAAAAATAGCTGAAATGTGATTAACACCTACCAAGCAAAGATAGGGTTTAAAAACTTCAATAAGCCACTCAAATAAATGCCATGATAAGTCTCTAGTTTTGATTTCTGTATTATTAGAGTAAGAAGTGGGTATTTCCTTATGGCTGTTGACTGCACTCATCGAATGCCTAGCTAACCAAAAACTGAATATATCATTTTGATACAAACTTATATTTTAAAATATTTTAATTAAATCTCTTAAATAGTACTAAAACTAGCAGTTAACAGAAAAAAATGTTTTCTATCATCTGGCACTTTTTCCTCCTTTAAGCTTATACAAGTTAAGAACAACATGGAAAGATTTTATTACAGTGTGAATGAACACAATTTTTTTAAAAGTGCATCCTTTGTGTCTGATCTGGCAAACATTTGGTAAATATTCCACCAAATTCAATAAGACAATTAATATAATCAAGCTAAAATGTGTGCTTCATTTCTGTTCTGAGTTGGGTGATTAAAAAGTCTAYGTGTTGCAGAAAATCTGTGCAAAACTTAGTGTTCAATGCAGTTTGATGGCTCCTAAGAGGTAGGGAGATGCATTTCCTAAAATATATAGAAAAGCTCAGTCAGTCAGTCAATCAGTCGGTCGACTGTCTGCCTGTCTGTCTGTCTGTGTATCTGTCTATCTGTCTATCTATCAATCAGTTTATAGACAGATATATCTATAGTCCTGTATAGATATCTAATATGTATTTTAACATGTCTGTCTAAGTATACAAACACTGCTGGACATAGCACCACAATATGAGATATATATAAAACTGAACAATATCAAAACAGGCAAGTACTGTTGTTTTTTGTAACACCATTGATTTTACTGGCATTGCAAATGGTATATTATGACTCTTCACAAATTTAAGTTCTTTGGAAGAGTGCCTGTCTTTTCATTAAATACTTTGCAGTACTTGCAACAATATCAGAGTTCTGAACAGAGTCTTATTCTAAAGCATTTTTTTATTTTTATTTTGATCATTATTTCTAATACAATCTTTAGCTTGTAATGGCAAGTTCCTCACAGGAAGAAAATTAAGCACATCACCAACGCATGCAGAACAAGGCAATAAATATCTGTGTGAGAGATCTTATACTTAGTTTTATTGTTATGTAGGACTGAAGGGGTATTAAAGCCTGAATGTTGTTCAAAGTCTATCTGTAYAAACATTGCCCTTTAATCTAACATATGTCTATTCTTCTTACTTTATTAATAGGGATGACTTTGTAACTCTGGTTAGTGCTGATATATAAAAGAGCAATGAAAGAGTAAGAGTGTCTGTTTTGTTCTATTTGCTTCAGCTATTAGTTAAACTGACTGACACATGCCCAGCTGCCATGCTATACAGTGTAGTAATAAGAACACTAAATAGAAGTGTGTTCTCGGATATTTTAACTAATAGAAATGTGAAGTCAACGGGAGTCTGCATAAGTCTTTGGGGAAATAGTCATATGAAGTCTGTGTAAATATTGTAGGCAGCTTTCATTTTCAAAAGCATTTTTCAGTAGGTGGTATACTTATTGAAAAGATGCTTTTTCTCAAAAAAAAAAAAAAAATTACCATGCCCTGAGTTATATTAATAAAACATTAAGTCCTGGACATTTTTCAGTCATTGCCCCAAGGTAAAATCTAATTTAGATAAAAACCTATAAATACAAGGAAAAAAATGTGAAAAGAGTGACTTCTAGAAAAAAATAAGATTCGAAGCTGCTCTGTTTGGCTCAAGACTTTAAATGATTCAAACAACAGCTTTATCCACTTGACAGATAATCTACAGATAAAATTACTTTGGAGGCTGATTTAACTTAAATTTAGGTCCTTACCAGAATGGAATTTTATGTAGATGATAATCACCACTACATTTTCAAAATGAAAGATGTTGATAGTGAATATCTACCCAAACAAATGTCCTGTCACATTTATATTCTTACCTTTGTTGTCCTGCAGTGTAAAATTGTGGTTATTTGCTGCCTCTGCTGTTAAACTGAAGTAGAACTGATGACCATTTGGTGGGTCATCTTTATCAATTGCACTGATTTTCTGGATGACCTGTTTTAAGATACGTTGGGTTTTTAGTGTTTGGAATGTGAAGAAGTGTAAATATACTCACACTGTATACACGTAACTCCTCTATTGCTGTTAAAGTATCAACTCTAAAGTCCTGCTCGTAATACACTCTGGTTTTCTAATTTCCTAAACATATACAGATAATATTAAAATCAAAATGTGACTCTTTTCCTTGCTTTCCCTGTAACTGAATTTATTTGGCCCAAAACAATGCTCTGTAGCGTCTGCAAGAGGTTTAAGTCCTGTCATTCAGCAGAGCTTAGAATAGAAAATACATAGCAGTGGGATATAAATGGCTTTAGCAGTCAATTATAAACTACACAGCAGTGGAAGAAGCATATCTTCTGGATGGCTATAACATGGCCCTCTCATTGTTATCAGTGGCTGCAATCAACATTGCACTGCAAACTTTGGTGATGAAAAGATTATACTTTTCAGCCTTTTAATTAATTTACCTTAAAAAAAAAAAAAGGAAAAGAAAAAGAGCCAAGTACTAATTATATTAACATTTCCTGTTTTTTTTTTCACTTTTCTAGCTTTATTTTCTAAAATTCTGTCATAATCTGTCTCTAAAAGAAAGGTGTCACCATTGATTACAGTTCATAAAGGAATGAATATTCAGAACTAAAAGTTCTGGCTAATCACAGGGAAAGCAAGCAGTTACAAAAGGGTGCTTTATGCAGCTTGCCCAGTCCATGCTATTTATTTATTTATTTATTTTTCATATAAGAGCACTCTTATTCTATTTCTGTGTTTCTCAGGAACACGAGCTAATAGTCATAGTGCTTTCTCTTGAGGATTTAAATTCTGCTGCAATCTTGAAATGTGCAATAAACAGCATCTGCCACAGAAAAGACAATATTCTGGGAGAAGGMACAGAAGTGTAGAGCCTCCCAGGGAATACGTGGGATCTATTTGGTTGAAACATCCGCTAGTTCTCTGGGAGAGAGACGAGAGAATTAGACAACGTATATTTCCTCAGGTCTTAAGAAGTAAAGAGGAAAGTCCAAATATGAGACACACCAAGGACAAACAACATCAGATGCAGTTAGTTGCATCTAGGATTTCTTGGAAGTATTGTTGGGAATAAAAAACACAGGAGAGTTTGGTAGGAATAAATTTCCCTAGTGAAYGTGAGGTCTCATGGCCCGTACTTCCTAACAGAAACAAGTGTGTACTCGTTTTAGAAATAGTAGGCTTTTAGGTATCAGAATCATCTAGGAGTTGAGATTTCCCACTTCCCAGTAAAATCAGGAGGTGTAAGCATTCTTAACATTATTCAAAATTAGGTGAGCTCAGCAAAATGTGTCAGTTTTGTCAGCAAGGAAGCCCAGAGCTTTTAACACTACCTTGACCTCTAATTTTAACGTGTGCAGCTTTCTCATCAGAGATATGGTGGATATTTTAGGGTTCGATGAATATTTGTTTGTGCTGCACATCTAAGTGTCATTTTTACTGCCATAAGCTGATTTATATTTTATCTTAAAGCTGACAGGCTTTCAGAAGGAACGACTGCCTATCCAATAAAAATAAACATTAAAAAAAAATCAATCCATACCTGACCAGGCTGAGCATTTTCACAGACAGTTGTCTCATACTCCATGGCAAACTCAGGGGCATTGTCATTGATGTCAAGGATTGTGATGGCTACATAGCCTCTCCCAATCTGTGCTGGATTCTCTACAAAAAGAAGCCAACAAAACAAGCAAGGAAAGCTCTTTACAGGTTATTCTTTGGATCAGTATGTGTTTCATTTGTGTTTCATTTGGCATATCCCTGTCAAATCAACTACARTCCCTCCTAAAAAGTCAAAGGAAGCTCTTGGATTGATCTTCTGAAAACAATGTTTATGTTTTCCAACAGCTTCAGTGGGACTGAGATTTTACTTTCAGGGATAATCTAACTCACTAATCACAGAACTGAATAGCATTCTACAGAAGTATAATAAGCAAGATGATGTAAAACCATCACCACTGGTGTATATTTAGCCAAAACAGCACTATTCATATTGAGAATAGTATGATCATTATGGGTGTAACGCATATTTTTTTGTTGTAATTCAGTTTGATTCAGATTGACCAAATTGATCAAGAAGTCAAAGACAATTCCCTTGGCTCTGTACAACAACGGAGAAGAACAAGCTGCATTCCCCAGCAAATCCCAAACTATTAAAAGCATACACAAACCTAAGTATTTTAACACTGTCATTAACAAACATAACAAATACCTTAAATATGAATCATATTCTCAAATTAAAGCACATGTCTAGCTAAAATAGGCATCTATGCAGTGTTCAATGTCATCATTCAATCTTACACAGTATATAAGTGGTGAACTAAGCATAAAAGACATCAGTGTATACTATATCTATTTTGCTGGTTAGTACTTCTGTTTTGGAGCAGGAAATAGAAAGTTTGCATTATTTTTTTTACCACAAGTGATGATATTAGAGATAGAGTAGGGCAGACTTAAAAACTGTACAAAGCTTCAAATATGTATCTATCTTTTTCTAAGGTATTGCTATCAAATTTTATTAAATGCTATAAATTTTTAGAGCAGTTCATCCAAATGTAGGGTACGATGTCCATTTTCTTATTCCACATGTGAAAAAGCAGAAGGACATAGGACAAACAGTGTTGACACCATCTTTCTCCTCTGCTGACCTAAGCTTACTGAAAACCAGGCTGGCCATGAATGTAAATGAAAACATTCTAATGTAATACTTATGCTCCAAGATTGTCACTTGTTTCAAGCATGTCCCTTGGCGGCCCTCTCAGTTTTATTAATAGCAAGGAAAATCATTGGCTCCCATGCAGGCCTGATGGACCAAAATCTAGTTCTGAGAATATGAGATAAATTCATAAAGCTACTAAATCATAAATGTTATCATTGAGGTTAAACATGAAATTAACCTCATTGAAAGCAAAGACTGTGGATTTCTTAAAATAGTATGTCAGAGAATTTATAACTGCTTTATTACCATTGCCCAACAGAACAGCAATAAGGGCAAAATTTGAAGAAATATATTCTTCAAATCAAACCWGTAGAGGCATAAAAATCTATTTTTTTTCACAACATTAAAAAAAAAATGTTCACAGCTGAACAAGTTTAGGTTTAAATTTGTGTTAACAGAATTCCTGTTACATACACTCAAGTAGTTAGACTCTTCGTTGTTTTTCATCTTTACATAGTCACTCACACCAGAAGAGAGAGCAAGTACTCTAGGTAAGACCTGACACTTCAGGGCAGTGAAACCATATAAATATTCACATCCTCTTTCCTTAACTCTTTCCAAGAGTGCTGTGGTAGACCAACAGCAATCAGCTATGAGTGAGTGTCATGTTAGTAAGTTAACTCCTCTTCTTCATACTCTATATCACTTTTCCTTTCCTGATATTGGGTCCCAGACTCCTGACTTAACATTTTTCATCTCCCTTTGTACTTGCTTTTCAGATGTCAAAAGACTACACAGGATGTGAGGCAAAGGAAAGATCAAATATTTAATCCTTGTTATTTCTGTTTATTTTATTTTATTTTATTAATCACATATGTTTCTTTTATATTGAGCAAGACAAGTTATTTTTATCTCAATGGTCCTATTTTCACTTGATGAAGCTGATGATGATTAAACTTGAAGCTCTATACATAAACAGCTAATAAAATTTATAAAATGCTACTTACGACTCTCCATTGCCAAAACTGTGATGTTATGAACAGCATTAGTTTCCCTGTCCAAAGACTTGGCAGTCGTAATGACTCCACTGTTGGCATCAATATTGAAATACCTCTCTAGGTCTGTGTTTCGATCTATTGAGTACCTAGGTGAAGGATGAAAGAAAACTTTTGATTTATGTTCAATTACCACTTGTAAAAATGTTTTATTGATTTCTCATTAGAGAGAAAGTGTTTCCATTGTTTCACCATTTTAGCTTTGTTTTGTCCAGCTTCTGCAGGGTGTTGAGAGAAACAAAGCTGTGCATATAGGCTAGAAAATGCAGACTGCACAATGAGCTGTGCTGGCAGTGGCTGGCTCTGTTCCCACAGTTCATAATGCCCTCTTAAGTGAAGTTATAGGTATTTCCCTCTCTTTTCTTTCTTCTTTTCTGCTGTGATGCAGCCATTCATTTCTTCATGGAATAGTATATTCCTGAACCCAACCTCATGTGAAAGTGAGCTGGAAGCTTGCCACATGGCTGTACCAGCCTGGCTCTGCTGCCACAGGGCTGGCAGTCTACGGCACAGAGCTTTCTATCACCAGCAGAAGAGCCCCTGAATCACCCGGAGCCACAGGGACAGGGGGAAAAAAAAGAAGGATGTTGTAGAGTAGGTCAGGGGATTGCATGTCATYGTCATCAGCTCCCAGTGCTCTACTGTCATTAGACAAACACAGGCTTGTGCCCTTGACTCTTTGGCTTAACATATCTTTTACCTCCAAACTTGTTTTAGGAAGGGGAAATCAGCTCATTAGCAAATAAAAAATAGCATAAGGGAAAAGGTCAAACTGCCTGTGGATGTTCTGTTTATATTCCTTTTGAGAGAAAAGGACAGTTGATTAGGCAGTGTTAGATTTACAACTGAAGTATTCTTGACATTCGATTTAATATTGGGTCAGATTCTTGCACTCTCATTTAGATCAAGTACTTCAGAGCACTTCCCTACACTCAAGATGAATTAAAATGTCAGAATCAGACCAAGTGTGATTATTACAATTACTGTCACAGTGATGATAGATTAGATTATTGATATGACATTAATCAAAAGCTTTTAACAGTGTGGAAGGAAAGAATTACAGAAGATAGTTCAAAGACTGGACTTCCCAGCTATAATGAACTTACAGCACTAGTTATTTGTTCTGTGTTGTAATACACCGGATTCTACTCTGCTGTATTACAGTGTTTTCATCTATCCCTCTTGGCTGCAAAATCTCTAGAGCAGAGACTCACTATGCATTTGGAATTGCTTACTGTATTATGTCACAGTTTGAGAGAGAACCTTGATAACAATAAACTTTTTAGTTTTCATTGACTGAGACTCATTCTCTTTCTTTTTTTCTTTTTTTTTCATTTTATGTCAATAGTAGTTCATTTTTCCTTTTCTTCATTCCAGCACTGTTGTTATGCGGCCAGTTCTTCACCTGTTTTGAGGCTGGCAAGCTTTCCCTAGAGACTATTCCTGTCACCTATGTGATATAGTCTATCTTGGCAGGCCCAGTAGCTGGGACTCAATCTTCTGCCAGTCTTTTAATTTCCCAGTTATTAACACTATCACTATGCAATCTGGAGAGTTAAAGGACTTTCTAAAAAAAAAAAAAAATGAAGAAGAAGAAGGAAAGAAGGAAAGAGGCAGGGAGAGAAGGAAGGAAGGATGGACAAACACAAATGAATTACATAAATTAGACAACAGATAAAACAAGAAGAAAAAAATATTTTTTCTTGCATACCAAGCAAGCAATTTCCCTTAACACAAGTGTTGCATCCATATTCAAATTAAAAAAAAAAAAGCAGTTTAAAGACTTTTAATCCTTTAATTCTTTTCAGTCATTAATACCTGAAAATCTTTGAGCTGCAGGAGTTTTAAATCCTTTATTTAAGCTGGTTCAAACATCAATAGTTCTCAGGTCCATACAAGATAGCCTCCTATTTTCAAACTATTTTTTACACTTTTCATTTCTGTCAAGATTTTAAGAGTGTCTGATCTTGTAATTGCAACATTTTGTGAACTGCAACAAATCAAGTGTTTAATCAATATCAATATAATCCAATGTTTGGAATTTGGAATATCTATTCATAAAATGATAATTTAAACTTCTTAAATAGATCAAGAAAAGTATTATGCATTAATCCTCTTTTACACATTCCAGTTTTAGGTGAATTTGGTCTCTGATGTACATTACAGCAGATGCAGGACAGCTTTAAACTGTATTTTCTGTCATTACTCCTGACAGTGTATATGGTGTGCAAGCATATAGATAAACCCTCACTATTTCCCTTTTTCCTCACCCTCAAATTCCAAACAGCTCTGAAGCAGGAGAAATCGTCAAGATGTCAGTTAAGCTGCTGATATAACTGTTTTTGATGCTGGAATTGTAAAAAGTAACCAGAACAGGGCCAGTAAACTCATCCTTACTTTTATATAAGAGTCAAAAGCATAGTGAGCATACATAGACCTGGATTTAATTGGACTCTGCAAGTTCTGCTAAACCTGATATCATGTACCAGATGCTAACATCAGTGCCAGAAAACTCTGCCACAGTAAAGAAAGAGCTCAGCAAAGATAAATTTCACAAGTAAATCCCTGCCAACCCATTCAGCTAGGACTTGTTTATACATGACTGGAGGCAGCTATTTTGAATCTGTTGCAAATATGTAATGAAAGAGAGGGAGAGAACACTTGCATCACCCCTAGGATTGAAACATATGCTTTATTTTTACAACTTAAGATTGCTGCTTTAGAAATTACAGAGCTACAGTAGAGGCACGAGATCATCTTTAAGGCATGAAAGTAAAAATTTAACAGCACCAAAAAATGGTGAAGTCTAAACTAGTTCTGCATCTATGCAGTCCTTTGTATGCTCTGAATGAATAATAATAACAAATGAAACATAATATTAACTTTTACTACTATATACTGTCCCCTTTCTGCAGGTGTTTAAGTTCTCAGAATTCCCCAGAGTCAGAAGCATTACTCTTCAGATCCTTTGCATGTTACTTGGACACTTAATGCTACTATTCTGCCTAAGAAGAAGAGTAACAAGTAACTCATTCATGTTTTAACTTGCATGATGAGCCTTTGACTTTGAGTTCTTTTCCTCGAGGGATAGACAAACATCATTCATATTTTGTGTTCCCTAAAGCTTAGATGCCAGTCATTAAATTGGGGAAGAATTGCATATTCTTCACATTCAGAAGATAAGGAGAAGAAGGAAGAAGCCCTTGACAGTCTTCATGTGTCTCTATAGTTCACATCTCTTCCTGTTCTAATGGAAGATATTTGGCTGCAGTAGAATTTAAGGCAGTCTTTTCGTCTTTTAACCATTCTGGCTTACCTGTTCATAAACCTCATTATGCTTCATAACCCTTCTGAGACTTCTGTCACATACATTTAACTGGATACACATCTCATCTTATACATTTCTGTTATGTAAAGAGTTCATTGTAACACGTTCACTCTGTGGGCCCTCAACTCTGTTTTATGATGCAAAGGAGGATATGTGCTATAGCATTTTTCCCCAACAGTGCACTCAGAATATGAATCATGATATATATATATATATATACACATATATATATATAGAGAGAGAGAGAGAGGGAGAGATTTTGGTCCAGATTGATTTAACACAACATAAATTGTTAACAGTAATAATTGATTCTTCCTAAACTTTACAGAGAATTGACCCTGGATAATATGTTTTTGTTTGTTTGTTTGTTTGTTTGTTTGTTTTTCTGCTTTGAAATCCTCTCCTCTCTTCTCCTCTCCTCTCCTCTCCTCTCCTCTCCTCTCCTCTCTTTTTTTGCCCCTTTCCTTTTCCTTTTCCCTTTCCCTTTTCCAGAGATTTAAATATATATACATATACTTATAGCTTCAGGAGTATAAGAATCAAAATATACAACTCTTAGAACATCTCTGTCTCCCTTTGCAAGGGAAAAACCTTCCTAGTCTCTTTTAGTGCAAATGAATAATCTCCTACAACAAAGTGAACAATATGACAAAAAGGGCTAAATAAATAAACAATTAAGAAGCCTTATAATTACCTGACAGGACTATTTGAAGCATCTGGGTCATGGGCTGCTACAGTTCCAATGATAGTGCCAACCTTTGCTGCTTCAGACACCACCATGGAATACAACCGAGAAGAAAACACAGGCGGCTCATCAACATCTTCCACAATTATCTTCACTGTTGTCATATCGCTGAAAGGTCCCAGACTTAGGAAGCGAGGGTCAACATACATATTGGCTGCTTCTATCCTCAGGGTGTAGCTTGTTTTAGCTTCAAAATCCAGCTCCTATAAAGGTAAAGTTATTTGGAAGTTTAATTATCTAGAGATGTTGCAGCAAAACTGCTTCACTTAAAACTGCCAGCAAGTGTAAAATGAACTTTGTCATTTATATGTGAGCAGTACTTTTGATTGGCAGAGCATGGCTCATTTTTTAGCTTTATTTTTGGCAAATAAGTAGAAGAAGATAGTGAATTCAAGAATATTTTCAGTTCTTGATTTTATTGAATGTTTGCTGTAGAAGATAAGGTGTGAGTGGAACTTTAAAAAACACCTCATATTTGCCTAATTCCATTATAATTAATGTTAGTGAACATTCCCCAATAACTTTAGTAGGAAGGATAGTTCTGAAAAATCTGCCCTGCCAATGAAACAAAAATTCCTTGCGTTAATGACAAAACTCCCTATGACTTCTGTGAGGACCAGATCCTACCTCATTATTTCATTGTTCTGAATGAATCTTTCTTTTTATACTATTTATATTGATATCCAAGGTAATATCACATGTAATGTCCTATATTACCCAGTTTATGGTATTTATAGATATTATATTTATATGCATAATGCATATAATTATTATATAACGCATAAAAACATGCATTAATTTTCCCCACCTTTGCTTTAATTATGTTTGATGAATGTATAGTTTCCTTTGCAATTAAAACTATATTCAAAAACTACCCCAAGAATATTTGCTATCCTGTAACTCATAGAATACCTATGATCTGGAGGGTAGCCCCATGACGAAAAAAGTTTTGAAGGTAAAATAACATCTTGCTTCAAAAGCAATCGTTGAAAGCAAGTATTAATATTATCAGAGTTTACCCTGTAATATCCATAGCCTCAGGTGTCAGTCTGCACCAAGTGCCTAGCTAACTAAGCCTTTGTAATACAGAGTTCAATCATCAAGAGCAGCATTCAAAGACCCAAGCATTGCTAAATCTGCTGTCTGATTAATCAACTATCTTTTCAAACTAAATTTCCAAATATATAAAACAGATTTTAAAAGGTTTTCAGCAGTTCTGATCCTGAACAAATCTTGAGGATATATAATAGGTTTGCAAAATAATCTAGCAACATCTGAAAAGCATTCCTGTACTCACTAAGAGGAACAGTAGAGGTTAAACACACATCTGTGGACCTACAAATACAAGGTTCTAAATTCTCCACGAAGTTACACTAGAATAAATCCCAAATGAGCATCTTAAAGTCAGTGATTATGCTAACATCACAATACATCTGTAAACAGGCAGGATTTAAAAAATGAAAAATAAATTGCAGAACATCACATTCAGAAAGGCACTAAATTTTTATAAACTCTACATGGCAGCAAAAGGCTTTTCTGAACAGGAATATATGTGATCTTTATGTTATGCATGTGCTTATTTGTTGCATTGAATCAGAACTGAAGTATCGGTAGTTCTTCTAACAGGGTTATGCCATAAAGAAGGTTTTCTGGATACTTAATATATAACTGGATACTAGTCAGTATTTATTACAAAAAATGTTTAATTGCTTTGAATCTTAATCTTGGCTTTATACTTCAAGTACAAAAGATGGGCTTTGAAACACATCTCACAGCCATAATTCAAATATAAATGTGGTGTTAAGATGATGAAAAATGTCTCAGAAACTATATTGCATGGTGATAACAATTAAGCAATTGAGAGGGCTAGATGAACAACAAGATTAAAAAGAAGATAACCAAAAGGGCAAATATGTTAAGACTCTTCTTCTCATTTTTCAATAAAAACACCATATGAACAAAAGAAATTATAGTTTGAAGAATGTCACAGACAAAATATAGTATAAGATTTGTTGAGAATAAAAAAAAMCATTGTCTTTAGCAAACTATATATTTTCCATCAGAATGGACAAAAATGTATATCTAAATCCCTCAATTCTGTACGTCTCTGATGCAGCAGACAAGAAATTTTATGCCAACCTGGTTTTGATTAGAAACTGGTGTTTTCAAATAGATTAGACATAAAAATGAATAGCCTGGTTTATACATTACTCCTTATTCTGATTATTTTCATATTCAGTTGAAATTAATATATTCTATTGCAGGCTTTCTTTTTTTAATCTGCTATCGATGTTTAGAGTAACAATATATAACTGAATTATGCCATTGAAAAAGCTGAAGATATGGCCTGCCACATGAAAATTCTAAACTTGGGGATGTTTTTCATTTAAAAAAAAAAAAGAAAAAGAAAAAGTTCAACTATTAGCATTAAATAGTTAATATTACTCAAACTTAAATTTCCACTGAGACGTAGTTGTTTAAGAATCAGGGAGATAAGGAGTCTCTCAACTCTTCCACACAGAATTTTAGACTTTGCAGAACTCCATATTTGGGTTTACATTGCGCTCTGCCAACAAGTATGTTCATGTTTACAAGCTTAGGAATGTGCTGAACTGCTATGGTCTGATTATGGTTATATTCTTGTACTTTGTACTGTATATAAAGTTGCACATTGATAACTAATTCTGAGCTGGGTGTCCATATTCCCTTTGCCTGCACTTCTGGTTCTTGAAATTGCACTTGTGAAAATGTGACTCTATTAATGGCAGAATTCCTGTGCTAATTTCTGTTAACACAGAACTAAGGAGCACCCAATGCCATGTTATGAGGCAAAATCACTGGATCTAAATAATGAGTTTCCACTTAATTGTTTCTATGTATATCAGATGTCTCATGACTCCAAAACTCAAACAGATAGTACCACATAACTATGTTTTTTAGTCTATTGTTTTTTATTTTCACATTGTCCTTTCGACTTTAGAGTTACATAGGCCAGAGAAGGGAAGGTTAATTTGTTCCATTAATCAGTGGTATATGTTGAAATAGGATAATCCAGGTTACAGCAATACTTAATCAAACACATGGAAGTATATCATAAGGATGCAGGCAAGATAGCTTCTTATGAGAAACTACTGTCAATACCAAATTCATCCTAAGAAAAAAAATCATGAAAAATTCTGTTTTAATAGCAAATGTGCCTACAGCACAATATGTGTAATCAGGCAAATTATATAAAATTTAACTTTAATAGGTAAATCACAATAATGAAAAAATACTATTTAAAGGACAGTTTTGCAGACATTCCCATGTTTCTGTATTGATTAAAAAAAGTAGAACTTCTGTGGCTTTAATTATTAAAAGTCATGAAAATCTTATGAATGATTATCACAAGTACTGACATGTGCTTTTAAATCATTGCATTTCATTCTTATAGGGTAGGAAGAGATCCTTCTTTATTTGACTGGAGTACAAGAGTATTAGAGTAGGAGAGAATAGGAGGCAAAACAATAAAAGACAAATAACACATATTCATTGAAAAGACATTTCCTCACAGAGAAGGGTGGAAAACTAATCATTGTGTATATATACATTTTTAACTGGCTTAGTTACTGATGGCAGGCTTCATCTTCTCTAATGCAGACGTGTACATCTGAGAAAATCATGATATGCTCCTTAATAAAGAGTGGAGAGAAATTCTTCTCGGAAATGAGTTTTCCGGTCTACCTATGAATGCCTGTTTTTCCACACTTGCTAGAAAGGGAGTATCAATAACTAGATGTAAACATCTGCTTTCAGTCATATAAATCCTGCCGTAGGTATCTTCCTCAGATATTCTATGGTACCCAAAGCTGCTGATAGTTTCAAAAAGCCATAAGGTACCTTGCTAATGAAAAAGAATCTAAGATAAGTACATATTGGGGGTCAGGGGGAGCAGCTGGTGTTTTGAAGAGGAAAAGTTTGGGTGGGTAAAGGGTGGGTAAATAGAGACAATATTACTATTTGCTTCTTAGTTCTTCAGGGCAGAGACTTCTTCCTACGGGGTGTGACAATATACAGTCATCAACCTCACCCTCTTCCTATAAAATACAGATTCTCAGATCCTATGATGAACACACAGATACGAGGTTTTGAGGCAGAAGATAATCTGGGAAAATCAACAGAGCCTCTGAGATATTATCAGTAAATAAGACTTCTCAACCTAGAGGAAATGTGCCAACAATGCAGAGAAAATATAATGAAGATATTACACATTACAGACACGAATGAAAGTCTTAAAAAGTGCACTGAAAAGATCTTTTTTTCTCTCTCTCTCTCTTTTAATCTAATTATCACTGATGTCTATTATATAGATAGAATCATTTAACTGGCCTTCGGATCATGCCTTCATTATTTCCTGCTATAACAAAAGCACAGGTTCCAATAATGGAATACCAAGTCAACAGCTTACAAATCACTACATCAGTGTTGAAGGTTAAAAGGACAATGTATACTTCAGTTCTTCAGTACAGTGAATAGAGCATGACAGCTCCATTAATATCCGTGCATTAGTGTTATCTGATTAGATCCTGTGTAGGCTCCATTCATCTTTCTCTCATTTTGTTTTTTTTTTATTTTTTTATCTCTCTCTTCCTTTTCTTTTTTTTTTTTCCCCTTTTTTTTCTAAGGGGTAAGGTTTTTTTCCTGTCTGAAGGAAATTACAAAACAAGTCATCTATATCACAGAGGCTGGATATGAAGTTATCTTTCACAGGAAGCCCATTTTTGTAATATTCATTTTTTACTGTACCGTAACTTTGTAATAATGTACTTTACAGAGGTGAAAATCCCATTTTTAAGCCCGGTTGAGGTTTTGTATTGAAAACAGCGGTATATCAAACAAATGCACATTATATCTCAAAGGAACCATAGAAGACTCAAGTTCTTACATTGTAAACTCTGATATAGAATTGAAAGCAAATTTTCTAGCCGAAAAAGTGAAATGTTAACTCTAATAGAAAGATAGCTTTTCACTCAAAGGCTTATGCATAAAACCTCCATTTTTATAATTGCCAGTATTACTCTTAGAACTAGTTCAGGTTTTAGAATAATCTCTTAGAAGCCAATTTCTATGAAAAAGTATTTTGCATCACTTATTTTCACTTTTTCCCCCCCAACATTCAAACCTGTTGATGATATTGGTAGTAGGGTTGTGTATGGGGGAAGAAATTAAAACAAAATGAGCACAAACTGTACAGTGGTAAACTTGCTTCTTGATGCTTATCATTTGCCCAAATAAGATGTGACATCCCTCTTCAGAGTCTTCAGGCTCTTCTTGCACTAAAGTCCACTAGGATCTCTCTATAGGCTTCAAAGGGTTTGAATTAGATCTCATATCCTTTCAAAAATGTAGGTATGATGCATATAATTAAAATATACCTTACAGCTTTATTTTTTTTTAATTACCATTAGTATTTTAAAAAAAAAAGTATATGATAAAGATGTAGGTGAATACATATTATCTAACAGGTTTTTATTTTAAGATGTTTTGCTACTAAGCTATTATTATTATTACTGAAGCCCAATTATAGCCTGAAACTTTGTAAATAAAGTGGTATCAGTACTTACATGATACTTTTCCCTGTGCAATGTTTTTAGAAAAAGTGTTTTGGAAAGTATAAACAGTATGGTGTGTGTATGCATTTGCACAGAAATGGAAGCCAAAAAAAATTCACATGTATTAAGATCAGGATTCTGTGACATGAATTCATTTTGAAGTTGTACACACATAGGTTTGCACACTTTACAATTTTTTGTAGTAATTGATTGAATCATCATTCACTTCCATAATTTTTTCTTCAATTCTAAGTCTACTACTGCAAAGACAAATTTAATACATTTTTAAAACTATATCTGTAGAAATATTCTGCTTCTCTTCCAAATACCCTCACCAATGTCAAATGTAGCTACTGCTTATATGCAAATGATCTGAGTCCTTACTAAGAGTATTGATAGCAGAATGTAAATTACGAATTAAACCACAGGAAGGAATTGCTCCTATTCTACAAACAGAGAACTGAGTCACAGTGAGAACCAGGATAAACTTTTCAAATATGCCTAAGAAATACAGATGACCAATTTCATTTCAAAAGCTGTATAAGACAATTTTTTTTCTAAAAAGATCACTTGAAGATGGATGTTTTCCTATATCCTACTTAAAAGTAAGTAATTTAAGTAGCTAGCTGAGCTCAACTTAGGTATTCACTAAACACAGTGTGTGTGTATGGGAGAGTGAACCAGAAGAAATAATTTAGATCCAAACTCCCCTATTATTTGCAACATCAGAACTYGAGCATGGAATTTGAGTAGGTGATATCTTTAGACTGCTCTGTACAGGATAAAAGTAAAGGAAGGGCTTTCTTCTTTTTCATTTGACAAGCCAGAGCTTGTTTGTTTGTTTGTTTGTTTGCTTATTATTTAATGAAGGAAAGAAAAGAAATGGAAAGGATTGCAAAGTAACTTGAAGCTGCTGGACTATAGCTTATATGAACGTGGCAAGTCAAAGGGATAGACTGCTACTAGTATTCCCATTACTTTCCTACTCTCTCTGGAATACGGGAATAGTCCTCCGAACTATGTTGCCTATGGGTCCCATTCACCATTTTTTATACCAGCTTCTGGAAAGTAGACTTTATCTTTCTGCAATTTTTCATTTCCTATTGTAGGTTGGAAACACATCATGGCATCTTAAGAACAACTTATTAATGCACTGTTCTGCACATTATTAGATACATGCAGGATAAGTTGTTTGCATATGAATTCAGTTAATATATTGCAGAAGAAGGTAGACTTTATTTTTTAGTGCCAACAACTAAGTAAATGGTTCTAAGTAAATAGAGCTGTTACTACTAGCTGCTGTCATAAGAAGAAATTCTAGCTCCACTGATCTTACAAAAAAATCCATTATGCCTAGATTTAACCTTTTGTTATTGTTTAATCCATAAAACCATGAAGAAGAGTTTGTCTTTGTCCCAAAGAATGCTTTCGAACAACTTTCTTTTCTCTAGAATAAACTTAAGCAACTTTCTGGATTACATGAGCTTCATGTCTCATTTAAATATCAAATTCTTCTGTCATTCAGTTAATCGAGCGTACTGGCCAGGATGGAGGAGAATAAGGTATCACAAACACCATATGTGATATACAAATATCACAGTATTTGCAGCTGTATGACAAAAAGTCATACAGCAGCAAATGTTGTACACTGGTACAGCATGCATACTGCTACTGTTCTCCAACTGTTTTGAGGGGAAAAAAAAGAAAATCCAGAGTAAGCTGTGCAAGCCAAACAGAATTCTGGATTTAGCAATGCAAAAAAAGTATAAATGAGGGCAGAATACACTTTATTTTTTGATGAATAATACATTTATCACTGCTAGAGTGAGAGTATGATACTTTTTTTTCCTGCTGACTTCTGATGTTTTGAAGTCTCTGTGTCCCTAGGGTACAGAGAAGAAATGTGTTCAAATGCACATGAAGAAAAAAAGAAAAGAAACACACCCGAATCTCATTCATCAGCCTTGGCACCTTCCAAGTCAACACATATTTTAAACAAGTCCATTACATATAAGTAATCTTGGGAAATATCTAACCATGCAGCATTTTCCTCATTCTAATATCAATATCCTTGGTACTTCACTTTTTCAAACATATGTTTGGTTTCTGCCCGAGTACATTACATTTCAATGCATTATTTGCAATTTTTTGTTGATCCTTGGGCATTTTCTTTCATATTCCATTCACTCGGAGCATACAGAAATCCTACTTTACTTAATACATTCTTAAATCTCACTTCTCTAAAATGTTGATCTCTTTTTTTTTTTAAGAAAAATATTTTTTTCTTGTACTTGATGCTTCTTTATGAGCATCTGAATATGATTTGTATTAAAACAAAGTCTTAGCTTTTATTTAGGGATTAACTTTTCAGATTGTCTCAGAATGGGCGTCCTTCTAGAAACAGAATGAAAATCTGTAGTTTGTGTGCGGAAATTTGATAACCAGGTGCCAAACTTTCTGCACAATGCCCAGCACAAAAGTGAATGGAACAGAGCCATCAGCTGTTTAGAGATACTGATTTGTATGTGTGATTGAAGCAAAAGTGTGCAAAACTGAAGCATGCATTTGCATTTAGAACCCAAGTGTGCCTGTTCAGAACTCTTTGCCATGACATTTTACTGCTTGATGTGTACGCAGACGTATCATCTGAGCATTTAAATACATGGGAGTTTAAAAGGATGGGCACACATTTGGAGGCTGAGTTGTTTCTCAATGTCTCATCTGATTTCAGGGGAATGAAAAGAAGACAGGTAATTGCACTCAGAGGTGTATAGTGCTTCATGTGCTGGATTGTGAAATGCTGAGATTAGGCAGATTCCAAGCCACCGACTTAATTTCTTGCCTCATTCCTTATTAACAAGCACACATTATTATGCAGTGACAATCTCTGGCTCACTCTGTAGTGATTTGGCAGGTTAGGCTCAGTGTTTGAAGCCCATTTAGCCTGCATACACTTTCATTAATGGACTACTGTGTATATGCCCTCCAGAGAAGAACAACTAGAAAGCAATGCCCTGGTAGCCACTGTGCTTGAGCTCTTCACTTTCTTTCTTCCCTCCCAATAAATGTTCTCTGCCATTTTTGCCTGCAGGGTTAGTGGGAGGATCTTTCAGGTGTGAAAAAGGCAGCAAGTTTCCTGGAATTGGAACGAAGAGCAAACGTCATCCAGTGGATGGGAAGTGCCCTCAACAGAGGGAGATCCTTGGGTACGGAAGGGGGAGTGAAGTCAATAACGGCAGGGAAATGAGGGAGACTTTGAAACACTTCAGAAAAAGGTCTGAATTATTGTGTCAAAACATTTCAGCATTCATTAGGTTTAAAAATGATTAGCAAACTGAAGGATTACAGTGGGTTAGAATTTGGTAACCTCTTTAGTGTTGTCCATTAGCCATTTCATGGAGCACTTCTCAGGATAAATGTTCAGAACCATAAGGTTCAGTTCAGCTCCATGACTACAGTGAGTATAGTAATAAAAAACAACAGTTATTTGGCCCACTGCACTATACTGAAATCAGGAGATTCCGGGTACAAACACCATGCTTGTGAGAGCATATTAAAATTAAAACATATTCAGCAGTTCCCAACTTAGATCATCAGAGCACCCAGCTGATTCAGTACTGCTGACTGTGATACTGACAAATGTTTTCCCTCTAGGACAGGCATAATTCTTCCAGATCTTTGCTCAGAAACATTAAATGAGCAAGCTGAAGCAGCCACATTGAATTCGGCTGTTGAACAAAGACATGGCTAACTTTTCATCACCTTTATTTAAATTGTGCTAAGTAGAAATTATCACAGTACTCAAGAAGCCTAAGATGGATGCTTTTGCCTTTTGCCAGTAAAAAGATGATTTACATTACAAGAATTAAAGTCTGATCTTCTGGGGATGATGAACACCCTCCATTTGCTCTGACATCAGTGGGTGCTTACCAGCTCTCAGTAGTAGTTATTCAGGATATCACAGAATTAGGCCACTACTTTGCAACACTATGCAGTATTAACTTCTTTCAAAGCAGAAGTGTTGTTGAAGCTTTATATTGCTTTAGAGAGGAATTCACGAATCAGAGCAAAAAAGATATGCAAAATTGGATAGGTGAGATTAATAAAGATTAAGGAGTACATAGGTAATGCAAAAAAAAGTCATCTATGGAATCAAATTAACTACAAACATAGGTCCTCATCCAGCAAAACTCTTACATATATTCTAAAATACCAAGTCAGTCACACATTTTAGAGTGCATTAAATTGCTTAGCAGTGTTAGAGCTGTAGTTTCAGTATTGCCAGTGCCAAGCATTCACACATTAAGAGTATGAAATTTTATCACAGAAGGCTCTTCTAAGTGTTTTTTTTCCTCCTGTTCTCCTCAAAACTGAAATCTTCTGCCAAAATATTTCAGTGCACAGTTAATTTGGAAGAGGATACTCTTTACAAAGTATTTCATCAAGGTAAGAATGCTGAGTTTTAATATTTTTATATACACGTGATTTTTCAATTTTAAAAAGTTAATAATTCACATTATAGGCATATAGAAAGTTAAGAATAAAAATATTTATATAATTATTTTCTTTTTTTGAAATAATATTTGCTGATAATAGATTATCTTGTGAAACAGCTATTCTCATTAATACATAATTATAATAGTAATAATGTGTGCCTCCTGCATAGAACAAGATCACAGAAGACAATTAGATTTTTGTAAAGTATATTTGGGTTCCATTTTGGATTAGGATCTTTCTTTCTTTTTTGGGGGATGGGGGTAAGATATATTTTCACATTTTCTCTTTAACAGAATGACACATGGTGAATGAAAAATGATAAATAAATACTGACATTCCCATCCAAGTTTATATATGCTGGAGCTTTACAAAAAAATAAAAAAATAAAATAAAAAAAWATATATATATAGCCAAAAATTAATGAGAAATTTCAGTATAAGGCATTGCAAATTTCTGAATCACACACACACTAAAACCAAGGTGAAATATTGTGATGGAAGCTTTTACAGCAGTCAAGGCTCTTGAATGTGAAAGCTCTTCATATTGCCTGCCCTCATCTTGCCCAGCCCCAAACAGAATCAGTCAGAAAATCAGACTTACCTTCTGAATTGTAATGATGCCTTCTTGGGTGTCCTTGTCTACAGAAATTTTGAATATGCCCAAACCATCACCATCCGCAATCTTATACTCCATTTCAGCATTAGGTCCCACATCTGCATCTGCAGCTTTTATTCTGGCCACCACAGAAGCCATAGGCAAAGACTCTGGGACATTATATTGATATGATCCTGTGAAATTTAAAATACTTAATGAATCCAGAGTCTTATGGAGCTGTGGGCTAAGAAAACATCTACCTTCCTTTAAATCATGTATTTGATATTTTCGCTCAGGCTACCATAAAACATTTTTTAGTTTAAAATAGAATAATTGCCTTTCCTCTGCTAGATATTTCTTGTGATGTATCTACTTTTAGTACTATGGGCATCATCTCTTCTATTAGATGTACAAGACAAGAATGCAAAAACATCTTTCCAAATTGACATGTAAATCATGAGGCAAACACCTTCTGCAACTTTCCAAGGCAGAAAATATTTTCCTTTTTTGTTTTCCACAAAAGAGCGAAAAAAAGAAAATACATAAAATCAAATCAATGTAAAATCTCATTATTTTATAACTACGTATCTTGATTAGGCAGTTTGTAATCTGAGTTTGACCAGAAACTGAGATATATTCATTTCTTTAATAAGAAGAGCACCATCTGCATTCTTGAAAATTCCAGCTTTTTTGTTCAAGTGGAAAATGATATAACAGTCTCAGAAGGGTATCTGAGTGCAACTTGTAACCAATAACATCCTCACCTTCAAAAATAACTTTGAACCATTCTATTATTATTTTAAGCAACTGGTGGCAGGAAATCTCTTTTGTACAGATTTATTTTTTATGTCGTTAGAGGTGAGGCTGGAGTGGATGTGAATATATTCTTCACATTATTCTAATTATGCTTAGCAAGGATTTTTTAAGATCATAGGAATTTTTAAAAAAAGGCAAAAAAAAAAGCACCCCAGACAGAATGCTATTTATAAACTAGTTTCCTCAAGCCTGAGAGTACAATTGTGCTCTCCTTCCCTTGGTTAAGACAAAAGCCATCATGGTCAAAGAAAGTAAATTGAGGGCAAATGACTTTCCAGTTCTTCTGTAATTAACTTCTTATGGAACACAGTATGCACAAGAAAAATTCTGCTAAATTGCCAAAAGAATATGAAGTATACACAGGCAAGTAAAAAAACTGTGCATCTTGAAGTTGAAGATGCAAGAGCTAAAGATATATACTTTTTCTGTCCTTTTATTTGTAGAGAAGAAGCAAAAAAAATTAATAAATTAATTTGCTGTGCATCACTTCTTTCAAATTGTTCTGAACCTTATTAGGTAACAAAAAAGATTCTTCCAATGTAACAATAATAATAATATAACACCTTGCTCTCCATGGTTCTCAAAGTACTTAACAAGGAAGCAGAGTAGTTTTAGCTTCTATTTAGAAATACACGATGTGTACAGAAAATAAGAATGTTTATGAACAATTCTACAATTCACTTTTTACAAAATAACTTACGACGTGGAAAGCGGGGTGGGTTGTCATTAACGTCAGTCAGGGTGACGGTTACAGATGTTGTCCCTGATAATCCACCATTTTGCCCAACCATGTCCTTTGCTTGGATAACAAGTAAATATTGGTCCTTGGCTTCTCTATCCATATTGGGAAGGGCAGTCTTGATAACACCTGCAGTAAGGCAAGGTAAGTCAATGGTTGCACAGGTAAATACATTACTGTGAAAGATGAGCTTGCCTTCAAAGGTAGTAGATCAATGAGTTACTGTGCYCAAAAAGGAAAAATGTAATTTCAACACTAACATCTCAGTTTTTGACTAGGAACTGAACTGACACGAAAAGCTTATTTTAAGTATTCTCAATTTTTTTTTTTTTGTACTAGATCTGTATATCTTTGAGTAATAGCAGCCATGACTGTATTATCTGAACATCTTTTCCCTTCTTCGTGAAGTCACTGGTAATACTCTCTTTCCTGGAAAATGTTCTCTCTTCTAGAGCTAGGAAGAATAGAATATTATGCATTCATTTCTAAGATTCCAAGTTCCAGATTCATCTCACGGTGTCTTAAATGGCCATTAATTCTTACTAATATTAACATCATGCTATGTTATATATATGTATGATATTATCTTATTTTACCAAATATTTGTTTAAATAATACCTACTTCTAAAGCATTCAGTGTAATTAGAGATCTTGATGTATTAAATGAAATGTTGTAATATCTGAAGTAATGTTTTTGTTATATCTATTTGATGATCTGTGTATAGTTTGTAATTATTTAGTTTGAAATGAAAACCAGAAGAAAGCTCCATGTTCATCCATTCAGTTCTGTTGATATATATCAGAAAATAAATATTCCTTCTCAAAACATTATGGCTTTATGAATATTTCATGCTTTGTACACAGTACAGCGGCTAACTCTGACTTCCAGAGAGGCAGCCTTTTACTCCACCAGCATTTAGTGTCAGCAACAAAGGAAACATAAACAGTCTAAATAAAGGAGAGGCACAATGGGGCATATCTCTTCATCTGATATTTGTTGAATGTTTAGTTACAGTTTTATTTCTTTCTTCTCTTATGAATGCAGGACTCACTATTAATCATCTCTGGGATGAAACATTTATTTCACAGACTGTCTGGCACTATTTCACCCTTTTTACTTGATAGGTTAAAAGAATACAATTAATATACAATTTCACAACTTAGTTGTTTCTACATTGTTTTTTATGGCCTGCTTATTTTTCTGTCATAGCTAAATTGCTAGGCAATGCCAACCAATCATTTGGAAGCTMATTATGCACACAGAAAATTAGAGCATCATATCAAAATGAAAATGTATGCACACATTTCAGCCTCAGTCCTTAAGGATTTTGATTTAGCAGGAACTACTATATTACTGCTCAGGGGTTGTCTGCAGTCATTGTGACAATATACATTGAACATACATATACATGGAGAGGGAGATACAGAGACGGGGAGAAAAACACTATAAATCGTACCCATTGAGAAACAAACATAAAATTATATATACCCCTGCTGAGGATGGCTCTGTTGCAGCATGAAAATATTTATATTATTTATTTCTGGAAATTTAAATGTTGTTAAATAGAGTGTGACCTTCTGGTGATGGTGCAGCCGTGGGTTTGAGGTCTGATTCCCACCACAGGCTTCTTATTATATATTGGGGAAATAGTTTGTTTCTGCTTTGCTCCAATTTGTTCATCTCTGAAACAGCGATAATAATTCTTCCCCATGATGACATAATAGTAAGCTCAAATACCAAACTGAACTAAGCAGAGCAAGAACTTCTTTTCCCACTCTATGAAATGACACAGTAAAATGAGTCATGTTTATCAAAACAACAAAGGATTAAGGGTTTCATCTTGTTGTGGCTGAAAATATTCACAAAATTTCATGAAACATAATAAAAAATGCCCCATAAGTAATTTGTTCTGAAAATGGCTGCAAAGGGGTATGTCAGATGAGAATAGGAAGCACGATGCCTTTTTGTTCAAACTGATGAGGAAAAGGTTTCCCAAGGCAAAACTTCAGTTTAAAAATAGAACGGAGAGGTGGTCATGCCATAAAGCTATGCTCCAGGAAATCTGCTGAGTGTGTGACATTCAGACATTTCTGAAACAAGCATCTGCAAAAAATATTTTTATAGCATCTTGAAATTTTCATTGATCAGAAAGACTGCAGCAGGCAGCAGACCAGGAGGCTGCTGGAATCACAAGGAAAGAAAAATATAAATTCCAACAATGTCAATTTATCGCATGGTTCACATACGTGATTTTCATAATCTATTCATAAGAAAGAAAGGGTAAAAATSAACAAAATCCAAATGTATTCAATTAACTGAGAGACCGCATTAATAAGTAAGTAAGTTCCTAGCAAATTCTGATGCATATTTTCTCAACATCACTGTAGAGCAATTTTATGGAAAGTTACCTGTCTTTGGCTCCACAGAAAAGTAAGGTTGTCCTTGCAGTATGCTGTAAACCACTCGGGCACTGTTGCCGTAAGTAGGATCATCTGCATCTGTGGCTGTCACTTGAACCACAGAGGTACCTGCAAAATGATAAGGAAACTGTTGTAGATATAAGATCCACAGATCTGAACTAAAGTCATTTGATATGTTGTGCCAGTATCCATGTGGAACAGCGCAACGTGACTTTTTACAATGCTACATCATTTTTGCTGATTGCACTCAGAATATGAGGTCCCCTTGTAAACCAGTAGTATCAACTATTACAGTGATCAGTCTTCCTGAGTACTCTCACAGCCTTTGATTCATGTTAATAAAACTCCACTCACTCAATAGCTCCTCTCTCTGTATGTCTGACTTTGCTTAGTGGAGGGTAAGTTAGAACGAACTTTCAATGAACAGTATTTTTTAAATGATGATTGTGCCTGAAACACAGCTTAATAAATATGAAATATAGTAATAATTTCCCTTTGAAGAGAAATCTACATATTAAAACTGTAAATAATGACTGACTGTAAAATCAAATATACATACATATGTATAGGTATTATATATGTTAATATTTATACATATATATAAAAACAAAATTTAGCCTCTAAAATTATTTTGAACTTTTATAAAAAGGATGGCTGAACAGTTTCCATTTCAGCTCAGAGAACAAACTGCTGGGAACTGTCTCTAAATTTCTTTAAAAAGTACTCATTTCTTTCAATAATCTGCAATTCTTTAGTACCACTTATGGTAGTAATCTGCTACATAAACATTTGTTGAGCAAGAAATGTCTCTATGTTGACGTAAATATGAAAGCAAAGTGTCTAACTGGCTAGTAAGAGGGGTGCAAGAGTCCAATGTATTTTGTGAGAGGAACTGAGAGTCTCCTTTTGCATCCAGCTCATATTCATTACGTTCTCCCCAATCGTTCCCTTTTGTTTTGTTCTGCACATCAGCTTCCATGATGTATGCTGCAAACAGAATCAAACAATATTTGGGAGCCAGGGCCTTGGCCATCATCACCACCTTTTGATAGCCCAAAACGGTTACTTTTTCTCCCTTCAGATTGGCTGGAACATTGAGACTTTCCACTCTGCAGGTGAGGCTCCCATTTGGAGAATAAGTTGCAAATTGATATTGTAGCAATTTGGCAGATGCCCAGTGAAGGTCTTTAACAAAGGATCAGATTCCTTGGTAGACTGGATTTGGACACAAGATTAGAGAAAAGCTCTAAAAACATTCTTTAAAGAAAGAGTTCATTATCCAACTGGATACATTTTTGACATGTGAAAATGAGAGCAACAAATCTAGAAATCACTCTTTAAGAACAAACTGCAATAACAAGTGTCCAGGTTGAATTTAAGATAAATTGTACTCCTGTCAGCATTATTTGGACTTTTCCAGGAAACAGTAGTGGTAGAATTTTTCATGCCTGTTGTAGTAAGTGTCTCATCCATTTTCCTCAGAATCTCAATTCTCAGGAATGTAGAGGATTGTAAATGGGTCTTGGGACCAGGTTGAAAGTTTGGAGAGAGGCAAGATTAAGCGTCCTCCACGAAATGATAGAGATTACAGAGGATGGGACCTGCCTCAGTTAATTCTGACCAGAAGGCTTCATTCATAAAATGGTCTAGCCAAACCACATTCCTGATATTTCTTCCTGAAGTATCCATGACAAAGTATTATGATTACAATTCTATTCTAAATGCATTTTTTCTGTCTTGTGGACTGTCTAATATTTTTGGATAGAAAGAAGGTTACTCTCAACCTGAAATTTCACATGTAACTATTAAGYAGACGGAAGTTTAAAAAGAAAATTGGTAGTTAATCCATCAAGCCATTTATCAGTTATGGAAAATACATCAATTTTCTCTGTTCACCAGTAACTAAGAGCCTTGATTCAGTATGTCAAACTGATTTTACAGATAGGTCTATAATGTAATTTCATACAGAGACCTATATTGAACTTCCCAGAGTTTGCAGGTTTTGAGTACAAGGATATCATAATGGCTATTTGACATCCTGTGTTCTTTGTGAAAATCAGACTTACCACATTTACAAAGTCTCTAAGCCCTGCCAACGAAACTTACAATGTCTGCAAATATTGGCAAAAGTGCTTATAAACCTCACAGACAGTTAAGTTTTTGCTTCTTGCTCTTGCTGCTTGCAAGGACTCCAGACCAATACAAGATCAAAGAAATTACAAGCTCTGTAACCTCGACACAGAAACTCTGGAAATCCTGCAAGCTTAGAAGTGCTTGTTTGCTGTAAAAATCTACTATATAGCAAACAAAGCTTCTGCATTTCGTGAGAGGAATAAATCCAGTATCTAAATCTAACCTGCTCTCTCCTAAAGTGAATATTCAACTCATTAAACACATATTTGCTTTAGAAAAGTTTTAAGGTAGAAATTCTAATGCCAAATCTTTCTGCACTGATCCCACTTGAGTCTAATCAGCAGCTTAAAAATTTGGATGATACTTTCCCAGTCCCTTCATCCTAATCATCTTGTCTCAAGACTCATGAGAGAGAAAGATCTTTTAAAAGAGATGCTATTATCATTATTTCTCTATCAGTTGCACACAAAAACTTTGAGTTGCAAGAGTTCTATGCTGACGGAGATTTTGATAGAGGGAGAATATGCAAGCTAACATAAGGTATGTTAACTATGTGAAAAGACTATGTTTACGAAATTGGTTGCAAGGAAACAAAACGTATAGAAAGATTATTATGGTAAGATTTCTAGAGAGATTTTCCCAGAGGAAGCAGATTTCAAAAGAGGAATTGTGACACAGAGCTGTCCTAATTTTTCTTGCAGTGGATTTTTCTTAAATTAATATATTTATTTTCCTTGAGAAATGCAACCAAGAACACTCTGTGGATATCTATGTAGAGTCATTAACCTGTGGCTTGAGGAAAAATGGGTAGTTGCACAGTAGTTCCAACTACAACATCATTTTATGAAAGGAGAGTTTGTGTTTCCGCACTGAAATTAACTCTTCTTTTATTACTGAACATTTTGTCTTACCTGATAACACAGATACAGCTGTCTTGCATGTTTCCAAAATTAGGACTGACGGGTGACATTGGACAGTCTACAAACAGCACCCCACCTTCATTCCATCTAACAAACTGGATGTCCTGGTGAATCTTGTTTACATCAGTATTGTTCAGAGCCCCAGACTGCAGGTGTAAACAGGACATTAACCCTACCCTGAACTATTGTGTATGACCTGCTATAACCTGTAGCTTCACAATAACAACTTGAAACATATCTTAGCTCCTGTATATCTGATAGGGATCAGAAATATAAAATGAGATTATTTACTGAGGGACAGCATCTTTTTTTCTATCAGGGATGGATTTCCCTACCTATCTATGACTTTGTAGCAAAGCTAAAATGTTAGTTCATTAAAATGACCCCTACATGAAGCAACTTCATAGACTTTTTCAGCAACTGAAGCAAGTATTGAAGAGAAATGCGTGCTGCTAATCAAAGGATGTTTCACACATCAGAATGTCAAGAATTAGTGATCTAAATCAAGAATTAGTGATCTTTAGGATATATTACAGAGATCCACCTTTTCTGTGGTAGGGTCAGACAAAGGTGACGTGGTTGCTGACATTTATTTTGAATTACAGATCTTTCAAAAGGATCATTTTTATATCTCCGAGTTTATAATTTTAGAAGCTTGTGCATAGAATTTTTTAAAAAGCTTGTTAGTACCTCTTGTGGTATTTGGCCAAAGTATTTTAAATGAGTTTGCATATGAAATATTTGTGTGAGCTTGTCTTTTAAACATCGGTGAAACTATCTAAGGGAAAACTTGTTTCTAAAACTGGATGAACTTCGGAAATGTTATTTTTGAAATTGCACAAACTCTTATAAAACGAATTTTAACCTCACTAACTAATTAAAAATAACCTTTAAATCCAGTCAGTTATTGAAAATATAAATTAATCATGTGTAATACACAAAACAATTCCACAGTGTCATATTTCTAAGTGATATCAGCTGTTACCAGAAGTACATCATTACTATCCAGGTATCCATTATACCTACTTTAATCCCTACATGCAGTGGTATGTTCTGGTTCTGCTCTGTGCAAGAGGAATACTTTTAAAAATACTTAAACCCCCTAAAATTATGACTTTCAGCTAAGTCATATCTTTGAAGTCTTTTCTATGAATAGATTTACAAGCCATCAAGATATTTCCTTCACCCAGGATAATCAATATAATTGGACTTGACCCAAATATAATTTAATTTTTATAACCTGACCAGAAGTTATTTGAAATAATACRAAAGAGTGGCTTCAGTTAGCCTCTCACTAATGTCCTAAAATATTTGTCAAATATAATGCAGAATCATTATACTTGCCTAATCATCCTTTAGGCTTAAGGCTATAATTCTCCTGGTTTGATAATTAGTCTGGGTTTATAATCCTGTGATCTCTTTCATTTTRTTTAATACCCAGTTAAGGAATCTTTGTCACGGATATAATTTTAAAYAAAATAAGAGAGAGAGACTTTGTTTCTCCTTAATATTTCATGAATCCTCTAGATGTTTAATTAAAAATTGTGTTATATGAATAAACTATGAATTATTGTGATTATGTAAAACAAATGCCATGCAAGCACTTAATGGTGAACCTTAATCCAATAATAATTCAGTATTCTGTAGCTGTGTGATAGAAACCAAGAAGATGTTTAAAATGTACAATTTCAGGAAGCTCAGGATGGGGAAATTGCCCTTAGTCAGTACAGATCCTCGAGAATGCTCAAGTCTCAGTTAAGAATAATTTTGCACAAGAACCCACCTAAGCTGAATATTTATTTGGTGCTGAAATCAGTATGGGAAAGAATTTCTTTCAGTCATTTATATGGTGAAGAATCAATGAAATATACAAAAATAGATTACTTTGAAGAACACTCTCTATGGTCTCCAATGTACATTGTAAACTCCCCAAGAATTGCTTCCCATTGTACTTTTGGAACAGATGGAGTAAGGGTGGGGAACTGGTGCATGGGTATCTGTGTGTCGATAAATCTTGTATATTTGCAGTATTTGTCCAAAAGCCAATTTGTCAGTACAGGATGAGGCAGGAGTCACAAAAGCAAGAGGGAAAGGTGGAGATATTGTGATTCAGGAGGCGAGATAAAAGTGGAAGATACTTCAAAAACCTAACCGTTGCTACATTCCACAGTTCACTTAAATAATCCAGTCCTAAAGTAAAATAACCTAGTCCTAAAGTAAACATAAAAAATCTCCCAAACTAGAAAGAGACTACTTAGTCCAAAACACTTTCTACAGAACGAATATTTGAAGGGCTGAATATTTAGGTTTTTAAGTCTTAGGTTATCAATCTCTCTTTTTCCAAACTGAGTTTCAAATGTAAAAGCAATGCTGACTAATGATTGCTGCACCACATTCAGGCAGGTAAGATTCTTCTTTTCTCTTTCTCTCTCATTTAGAAGCATTTTTTACAGACCAAAAAACACAGGAAGTGGTATTGAAGAAACTGCAGAAAATTCTGTACAGGCAATCTTACTGTAACAGTATCAATTTTTGATATAGTTTAAAATCAGTCAAAGAAACCCCTAATTTCAATCACCATACAAGTTTTTTAACATGAAGTAAGTGCTCCAATACATGTGTTTCCACTGAAGTAGCTGAAGTTCATCTGCTTTTTTAACCTCTTGCTTGCATTTATATCTTCAGATAAGCTATAATTCATCAAAATCTCTCTGGGCCAAACTCTCATCTGGGCTAAATCACCCAGCTTTTGATGGAACACTGGCACCTAAAAGCAGGTAAGCATTTTGTCCCTTTAGGTGAAGAGACAGCAGATTTCAGGAATAAGAGCACCACTGCTTTTCCAACTGAGGAGCTGAAATGTTTACAAGTCATTCTTTTCTGATTCCACAGGAATCTTAAAACATTCTCAGATTGGACCACGATATCTGCTAAATGCACATAGTTCCCAGAGAGCTGGATTTAAGTGTTAGAGAATACACACAATAAACTGATACCAGTATATGCAACACTTACCAGAATTTTTATGCACTAGAAGAAATTTGAAGAATTTGTTCAGAATGGACCTTATCTGAACAAAATGATATGTTATTACCTCTGAGTACCATAGCATAGGTATGAAACTTATTATTGTTAATGAGAATTATAAAACAAAGCCTCTGGCCACTGGAATGAGAAATACACCATAAAATGCTTATCTCAATCCCCCCATAGCTGTTTGCGTTTCACAGCATTTTGGGAAGGGTAAATACTTAATCAAGCATGTTATTTCCAGTTAAGTCTGGAAATATCTAACTGTTGCAGGTGGCTCATAGATAATTAAGTAGCTTAGTAAAAAATAATGAAATTTTTAAACAGCAATAGAAGCAAATTTCCCACAACACCAAAAGTTTATTTTGCACTTACCCACAGGAGACATTTCAGGAACTCCAGCAGTGTAAGGACCATCCAGAAATTTTGGCTCATTGTCATTGATGTCCTGAATCTTAATGACGAACTCAGATTCTGGTTCCACGGGTTTATTAGTCAGCCTATCTAGTGCTTGTGCTCGGAGCGTGTAGTAGGCCTGCTCTTCTCGATCCAGCCTCTTTGTAGCATGAATATCCCCCGTGTTCTCATCAATAATGAAAATGGAACTTGCCCCTTCGCCTGACAAGATGTATTTGATGGAACCATCTCCTTTATCAACATCAGAGTGAAGCTGGTGAAAAATTGATGAGAGATGAGATTAACTTACAAGAGAGGCAGTGACATGGAGATATGTAAAAGTAATTCTTATGTCGAGCAGTAGTACATGAAATTTTATTGTTCTTGGAAAGACAAGCTGAATGTTTATCGTGCACGGCATGTGAAAGACTATTAGAATCTGTCAGCTTGCTCTTTTGAGCAAGAAAATTTCATTCTTTTCTGCAAACAATATCATTTGCAAACGCATTKTATATTATCTTATAGTCTTCTCAAACTGGAGTTTCACATGGCTGCACAYGCACACACACAGACACACACACGATTATAAACATTACTTATTACTTATAATATCTAAATTAAACTAATTTATTGGTTTCCACTTACTGTCCTACTGAAGGGTGAGACTTCAAACAAATGTCACAATAAACTAAATGTCAATGTTTCTTTGCTCCCTTGCATATGTGGACAAACTACATACTCATTTCCTTAGTGTTTACTGTGTAGTGTTTAATACATATCAAATAGATTAAAATAGATTGGCCAATTTTGAAGTCTTACTCACTACTCACTACATATAGTGGACAGGTAACTTCACTTCCATATCTTGTTTTCCAGTATCTAACATTAGAATATTTGCCTGTCTACAGATAACTAGGAAGTGTTAAAGAAGGTGCAGTTTTACAATACAGTAAAGAAATACAGATCAATAAACACTTAGGAAATAGTCACACCACTCCATGCATCAGGAATGAATTCAGCATATTCAGCATGATTATACATCATTCAAAGCTTGTCTTAAAGCAAAAACTGTACCTATCCTCCAACTATGTGACAGTGAGATAATTATATGCCGCATCTACATTTCATAGCATAGCTGGAGCCAGTGAGGCATATCAAAATACAATTCTAGAACTTCAAAAGACCAGAAAATGTTCTAACACCATCAGAACTGAACAGCATGACATGCCAGGTGTAGTTTCTCTGGGACTACTTGTAGCAGGCACAGAAAAAAAGTGTGTCGAAATGTGTCTCCCATTAGAATTGCAGGGCAGCTTTGCTTTACATAAGGGAACTTTCTTTTGAGCATACAAGCTCTTTTAAGTTACAGAACAAGATTCCACAGCTTTTTGCAGTTCTTTTCTACCTACCGAGTCTCACTTTCCCTTTACAGAATGTAGTTTCAAGCAATTCTCATATATATTTCAAATATGTATCAGCAATGTAATTGATCTGGATAATCATGTTAAATAACCACACACATCAAAATTTAATATGGTACAAGAGAAAAGAACATCAGTAAAACTCCAAGTACTTGCTGGCTTGTTAAAGAATGATTATTATTTGTAAGTAGTTGAGGACAATGTTAAAGACACTCAGATTCTTTATGGCTCTTATCTCCTTTGGACCTGCCCTAACTCCATATCATGTTGAGCTTGGAGGTGACTCTACTGTCATCATCATTGTAATTTCCTCCACTAACATTTTTTCTCTCAGCTGGGAGTATCACTGAGATAGTAATCACTTTCAGAATACACTTGCAGAAAATTGCTATCTCAGGCATAACTTAGCACAGCTGCAAAAGCTTTTCCTATTTCAGTAGGGAAGAATAGGTGATCAATTTTGAATTTTTCAGATGGGTAAAAAGCTGCCTATTTCTTATACATTATTTCACTTATGCTGTCTGGGTATCTCATACTTATGCAGTTACAGTGCACTCTCTCTTAAAACAAAAATGGAATCTGAGCTTTGGGCTGGATCCAAAAACAGGACTAGGATGTCTAAAGCAGATTAGGTACATTATTTCAAAATACAGTTTATCAATCCTCATTCTGTTCCTACCTCACTCCTGAGATATCTAAAGGGCCTGAGATTTTTTTTGGTGGAAGTCCCCAAGCATCTGAAGTCCTGCTTCTGGTCAGATTCAGGAACATTCAGTGCCGACACTAACAAGCAGCTCAAGGTAAAATGTATCTCACACCCAGGCTCTTTCAAGATCCACAGCATTGGGTATTCCTCAGCTGTTGACTCAATAAAGTATGCCAGAGTTCATCTCACAAATTTGACAGCTGTTCCTCTTGCTATTTTTTTACAACATGATGGGAAGAGGGACCCATCTTCCTTACAAAGGACCAGTGACCTGGGCAAGCGAAAATCTGTTTGGCTTGTGTTTCGTCTTGTTTTACCTTTCTTTTTTTTTCCTTTCTTTTTTTTTTCTTTTTTTTAAGACCTACTTCAGGGTGCATTGTCTCCTATGTGCTAGGGAGGAACTGAGTGGATTCCCTTATACAGCTAGAATCCTAGATAGTAAATAGTCTAGGCTCTAAAATGCTGGGTATCATATTATCTAAGAAATTAAGTCGTGGAATATAAGATTCAAAGTCTTCATCTTCTTGAAGTAATTCAGTTTTCTCCATATCCCATTACTGACAGAGCACTAGTCTTTCTGTGGTGACTGAGACGCTCCCATTCTCCCCATCAAAATTATTCCATCTTTTGTGGCATACATAAGAATTCGTTGGATGACTAAAAGAGCAGATGACACCATCATAACCAGCAGTTTTTCAGGCCGAGCAATTTCCTATAAGATTAGAGATGTGCATTTGGATCTCCTCAGACAAAGAAGGGACCCAAGTCCCTGTCCTGACTTGCTGAAAGCAGGCTAGCTCTCTTGGTGGCTGAAGCCTCCATCATCAGCACACCACAGTGCAGCATCCAGGCCCTGGGTCTCACCGCATGGTTGCAGCTGCAGAGCTGCACAGCCTCCCTTCCATCTTGCATTTTCATCCAGCCCTGTCCTGAGTAACTCTGTAACAGTGTTTCCAAAGAAAAGTCTGAGACCTTCAGGGGAGAGCATTTGAGGTGTAAATCCTCAAAGAAGAACTGACTAAGGCTTTCATGTCCCGGAGAAAGAAGGAATTCTGAAGCTTCAGCATTTCCCATTTCCTCACTTAGTGGCTCTCTGATTAACACATTGTTTTTAATGAGTCCCACTCTGAGGTCCGTAAATCTCCTCATGGATTTCACTACAGTTGTTGGTACCGTGGAGTGAAATGCTGAACATAAGGCACTTTTTGGAATGATGCCTTCGGGGAAAACTGCTACTCCATGGACTAGTTAAGTGATTAGCAATGGCCTTTGTTACTCCAAGGTTGAGGTTCTGGATGAACTAACTTATTTGTACTTCTTTTAAACATACACAACACTTTGTTCTACTAAACCTTTAAAAAGCAATATTGGCCCTGTGCTCAAGTTAGTAAAGCACCATTCTCTACCTACTTAACCCCAGGGAAGGCTATACTGCTACATATTTAGCTCATTTCTGGCACTATGGTATTGTCAATTCTATATAAAACCCTTTAAAGAATTTGTTTGAACATTTTTTATGTGTATTTTAGTGTCAGCATGAGGTAACTAAAAGTACAAGACAAGAGAACAATACAAAAATAAACTATGCTGAAGGAATCCAGATTTAAGTTTGGGCAGTTTATGGATCAGCTTTGCTCTATTTCTCTTCAATAATGCTTCTGTACAGTGATCTTCAAAATCATTAATGCAGATGTATCAATGCTTTGCAACTACTAACAAGATTTTTGGACCTAAGAGTTCTGGACCATACTGCCAGCTCTGCTACCATCAGTGTGAATTCAGATTAGCCATATTTTTAACTTTGAACTTCACATTCTAAGGAACCACCTTACTTACCTTGTAATGCTGGCTTTAGAAATCTCTCTGCATCATGTTTTTTTTTTCTGTTTGCTTGTTTGGGAGTGTTTGGGAAGGGAAAAAAAATATATTTAGCAATGACACCAGGGAATAGGTACGTATTCTTTCAGGAGCAGTTTGTAATAAATATTTTAAATAAATAATGTTCTGCCCTTGTGCCCCTCACAAGCTCTTGCATGAGAAGATGGTAATTTAGGCCGTAGTGCAGAGGTATGAACTTCCTTCTACCCCTTTTTTTCTGAAAGGTGAATGCTACTGATAAAGCACTGGATGTACTTCCTCCACCTTATTCCATCCATTGCCACCTCCAAGCAAATATCTATTCATGATGGTCACTCTCGTTTGCCTTGGCTTTCAGGTGRCCTTACCCTCAACATGCAGTTCTTGATCCAATTATTATATGCTGATCCCATTGCTTCTTTGCTACATTCCACAACCATTTAACCTAAAGGTTTCAAATGTTTTGGTGTTGTGTTCCCTGCGGTGCACTGTGTACAAGAGTACATGAGAACAGAGAAGGGAAACAGCAAGCTTTTGCAGAGAGATGCATTTTTAACAGGAAGATAACTTTTGAAGTCTTAGGAAGGTTAACAGAGAGGGAACAGATCTAATAAGAAAAATCACATGAGCCTTGTGGGAGCAGAGAGTTCTTTTAGTTATTAGAGGGGTGTTTTTTTTTTTTTTTTAAGTGGAAGAGAACTTTCTGAGTGCCCTACACTGTCTCTGAAATCAAGCTGGAAAGAGGGTGCTCAAATCTTCTCATAATCAAGCACTAAATCTCCCCACAGCTACGGCAAATGCTTACTTGGATATATGTGAGAGTTCTTTAGACACTTGGTAGCAAAGACACCACTGCTGTAAACCCCATAATGATTCAGGTTTTGTCCTCAGTTATATTCTTGGCCCTGCAGCAATTAACGTCCAGTATAGGGTCTCATCTAATGCATTTATGTTTATGTGATTCCTTAGGATCATGATTATTCTAGGGAGCACTGAAACCTAACTAATCCATCTCCTTCAAGCTCTCTGATACTCAGTAGTTTCTGGCTTTAGTCCATTTGTAGGTACAGATCTGTACAGCCAATGATGACATCATTTTGCATCACCTGCCATTAAGGTATGCTAATGCAGTGTTTTCAATAGAGAAGGAAATTTATTCTTATCAGTAAGCAGAGACACTGCACTGCATTAGAAGCAATTTGTCTGGCCAGCAATGATCTCTTTGACTTCTGAATGTGAGGCTTGCTATTTTCTCTGATTTTCAGTTTGGGTGCCCTTAATATAGATACAGTATTCGTATGCCTCTCTTCTCCTTTTTCTTCCCCAAAGAGCTATCTTTGCAGCTGTTCCTCACTGTGCCACCATGGCTAATTTTTTTTAATTTTTTTTTTCAGAGTATACAGATTCAGGGTCAGACAGGGTGAAGAAGAAAGAGACAAAGAGAATATGAGGAGCTGCAGGGTTTTCAGGACCAGGAGGATTGCAGAGGCAACAGTGAGAAATAGACAGAGCAAACATGAGATGCTTCAATACAAGCTAGCTCCATAGCTCCCTTGAACTACAAGAAAATGTGCACTTGTTTCCAGAACAACTACAAAGTCTTCTTAAGGAGGTGTTACCTTGCCTACACTCTTTCCTTTCTTATTGTGAAAAATTAGAAATGGAAGAGTAGAATGAAAAATGCCTCCACATGACTGCTCAGGCATCTGTAGTTCTTGGTGATGAGAAACTGACACAATTGCAACTTTATTCCTGCATTTTCCCTAAAAGCTAGGAGGAATAGAGAAGAAAAAAGGGACAAAGGAAGAAAGAATACCAAGCCAGAAACAGTCTCTTTGTCTATTTTATAACCATAACTTATTATCACAAAACAACTGAAAATTGATTGTGGGAGGAAGTCGCTTATGTCCTCACACAACGATATCCTCCCACTGCTTACTGGGAAGATTTGGAAAGGAAACTTGTCAGATGTATAGAGATTAAACATGTAATTGTCAGAAGATGAAGGAGAGCAGGGGATTTCAAACGAAGACTTCATTTGGCTATTTCTTTTAAATCTTACTTATCACAACGTCCAAGTTCTTAAAACTTCTGTTCTTTGGTTTACTATTTAATTTGGCTGCAGCTATAAAGTTTTGAAAGCCCTTTTCCCTCAAATTATCACTGGAAGCAAGTGTTTTGAATTGTGTTGATTCATAATGTGCTAGATATCTGTACCTGTATTTTTTAAACATATAAGACTATATTTGTTAATGTTCAAGAGGGTCCACTGAAGCTGATTTGGAACAATTTCAATGCAGATAACAACTATCTAAAAGGCAGTATAGATAATGGATTTAGCATCTAAGTAAAATCTGATTTGCAAACATATCACCTTTCTGCAAATTGTACGGGCCTCACACACACCTATTAGTTATTGATATTATTGTTGTTTTCAGAGGGAGCTGTAGAACTGTAACTTTTGGAAACTAATTATCTGTCAATACCAACAGCGTGCTCAGGTACTTAAGACAGCTTTTTGAATTTCTGTTTCAGGCTCGTTACAAAAATCATGAGGATCAGAAACAGATTCCTCAACAGTTTACTGATGTTAGCAAAGACTTACAGTTCACATAATTCATATCACACCCAGGCACTTGTGAAAGTATTACTCAGGTGATAATGACTTTCTTATAGAAATCATTTGTCCAAGAAACATTGAGAAAGCAATAAAGGAGCTCCTGGAGGGCTTTTGTTTGTTTTCAGCTTTATGAATTTGTGTAAAACTGTAGTACAATCCTGGGCTCAGAAAGGAAGATACTGGTCTCTGTTCTGAGCTTTCAGTGCAACAGACGATAGTGATGACAAGAGATGGAGTAAATATAAACCCCAAACCCTAATATTTCTAATTAAAAGCAGATTGAAAAGAAGGAATTTGGGAGTATATGCTTATAATGCTGCCAAAGCTTCCTTGTCTCAGCAATGCTATAAATATAGTAGGAAACCAATATAAACAACTGTGCCACAATGGCACAATTCGCCACTTTGACATACATTTTTTTTTTTATGCATTGTTTTGTTGCCTCCAGACTTTCTCCTTGTCAGGCAAGAGCAGAGGTAGTCTTGTGGAAACACAGCAAGGTCCTGTGCCATAGACCATATTATAACCACAGTATATTCATCTAACACAGGCCTGCTCAAAACCCAATCAGCCTAGAATTTTTTCACCCCCAAAATTACATCTACAGTGCACTGGAGCTGACTGAAACCTAAGAGCTGATGAAGGGTCTGAGGCGCAAGACATTCCTGAGATCTCTCTTTACATCCAATATCATTTTTATAGGCTGCCTGAACTCAAAGAGTGTCTCCAAGTCCCCTTTTATCTTGCATCAGGTAATACTAACATCCTTCTACAAATGACCATAAGCCAATATATCTGCCTAGTATCACCACAAAGGCAGGTGGGTAGAAGGAGGTTGCTGGACCAGACACGTATCAAGCAAATGTTCATGTGAGACCATTTCTGCTTGTCCTTTATAGCCCTCCAGCAGGCAAATCATATGTCATTTGGTGAATTTGGGCCTCAGAGATCTTTACATTCAAGAGTGTGTATGTAGTCAGTGAGAATGAACCTCTATCTACAGTGAAGGCATACATGAAGCTGCATGATTAAAGAAGCATAGGATAAGAGAGAAAATAAATATAAAGGAAACAGAGGGGAGAGAGAAAGCTGTGAGATTGTAAAAAAGGTGAGAACAAACCGAAGTGGATAAGATCATGGACAATTCTGGGTGACAAGGAGAGAACTGCAACGGGGAACAGACTGATGAAAGAGCTTGAAGGAAGGTGAGGGAGCAGAGGAGACAGGGAACAGGAGAAAAGGAGGAACTACAAGTTCAAATAGGAGGAAACAGTAAGTAAGAATGAAAAAAGTACAAATGAAAGAAAATGATAAAGTGGAGCTGATTTTTTCAATGTAGCCTAGAACAGTAATTGAGAGTAAAGCAGTATAACATTATCAGCATTTTCTTTTCATGCTCTGTTTAACGCAACAGGAATCGTAGGGCTTATAAACTGAATCTGGTCAGGTATTATTTTACTGGAGTACTGGTGTATTACTGCTACTCCAAATAAAGCCTATTCTGGAAGAAAAATCAGAGGGTGTAAATTAAATTGTCATTTTTAAGATGTTGGAACCAGAGAAACAAAGAAAAGAAATCTGACTGATGGGCATAGAGAGTAGCATAGAGTCAGCTGGTTCTGAATAAAACAGGCATCACTCTTGCCAAAAATTTATCTGCCCCATTAATGTAGTTTCTGAACTCTTTTCTCTGCTACAGAATGCATGTTTCTGTGTCCAGAAATGTCTCAGAAATTAAAATAGTAAGAATTTTATTAATTTCCTCAGACTTATTGTCTCCCATGGTCAAATTTGGAATAAGCAGTTAGGCTTTATTGTCCCCCTCTTTGCCAGTGTTGTTTCCCAAGTAAAAGATTCAGAGATAGGGTTAGGAGAGTTTGATTTTAAAAAAAAATGTAGCCATTATATTCTTCAGTGACTGATCTACAGGGGGTAATACAGGGAGTAATATCCTTTTCACTTCAGCTACGTGAAGTGAAGTGAATATTTAATTTTGCCAGCCTCTAAAAAAAGGGGGGAGAGGGGATGAGAGAGAAAGAAAGCACTGAAACTTCTTTAATTCCTTGATGATTATTATTCAAACAAAATTCACAATAGAAGTACCAAAATTCTAAAATGTACACTTCATAAAATTCCAGTTAGAATCTAAGTAAGCCCTCAAGGCTTCTAAGTGAAATACAAAGTCCAGATGAAAGATTTTCCTAGGAATAAGAGGTACTGTCATCTAAAGGCTAGTGAGTTGAATAATTAATAGGAAATACTGAAAACTGGATGTGATAAGAGCAACCACATCATATTTTTATGGCATTTCTTCTCTTAATAATACTCAGCTGTGTCTATAGAGTGTTCTTTCTCTCTGTATGTATATATATATAATTCAGCTCTTYATATATAGAGAGATAGCAATACAGTGATCATGTACACACACAAACACACACACACACACACATTTCCTTATTGTGTCCTCTTCTTTCCCAATCTTAGCAGATGCTATAGTCATAAAACTATGCCTTCCCCCTCCCAGTTTTAATAGGAGCACTAAATGCCCTGTAGCAACAAGGAATTGTGCAGCCAGCCCATTAAGATTAGTGCAGCTTCAGGAAGAACACAGAAGCAGCTGCTACTATAGATGGAGCTGAGTGGGCATATGTAGCCAGCTGAGTATTCTTGAGGAGTTTTAATGGGCCATCATCATGTCCTGTCACTCTCCAAAATGACTATTTGTCATTCACACTCTTAAAAGACAGTTTGGCAGCTTTGGGAGGTAAAAACCATCTGCATACTGTTTATCATCACATACTAATTGCATAATATTTAATTTTTTTGGGGGAAAAAAAAACAACAATACTGTATTGTAGCACCACCAAGGGCCTGCAGGCAATATAACATGTTTAGAATAGGAATGGAAAAAAAAAAGACCTGCTTTTCCCTCACATGCACTTGAAACTTTTCAGATATTAACCTGCTTCAAATTTAGAATGGGGAAAATGGATCACAATGAACAATGGATTTGCCTGAATCAGGCCTTTCGCTATATGTAAACAATATGGCTATTGGAATACTTACAGACTCGTTCAATATTCAAAATCTTTTGCAAAGCACTCTGAATTCATCAGAATGTATTTCTTGGAGTACTCATTCTGAGCATTTCAATAATCAAACTGCATCACTGCTACGCTTAAGCCATACAGTAGTGGATTTGCTCTCTGACWTAACATATAAAAACTGCTTCTGTTTTTACCCAAATAGGTTTAACTTGTGATTAAACAAATCAATGACTCAAACTTTGTTTATGCAAGTATCTATAACAGTTAAATCATGTGGCAATACCACTGGAATGAAATTCTATTTACAAGTTACTGAATAATTATTTTCACATTTGGGTCTCTGCATTTACTTCTAATCCAGGCAAAAGACTAAGTTCTCTTCCAAAGATGCCACTAGTATTATCACATGGTCCATGTCTATTTATAATGCACCATACTTGCTATTATATACTAAACCAAAGTATTTAATGGTCCAGTGATTTGATTCATTTTGTTGCCAAGAATCACTGAAGTTATAATGCAAAAATCTCTTGAAGTCACTGCTCTCCATTTCAGCTGTACAATAAAATTCTGTAAGGATGCTCTTCCCCTGTATTCTTCATGAAAGTGAACAGACACAAAAAATGTAGCATGACAAATAAATGCCAAGGACCCTGCCCTACTCCATGGGGGAATGTCTCTGGACTAGCAGATGTCCATGGGCTTGAAAAGGTTTGCACACACGTAGCAGCTTGCAGAAACAGAGCTTTCAAGAAGCTTCACTGTTCTTCCCTTCTTACTTCCCCCACTACCCAGGAAACTGTCTCCACTCACATGATATTAACACATATACAGAAAAGGACTATTTATCTTGAGTATACACTTTTCTTGGATGAATACATAAATTTATGTATACATATATTTACACTGATGCAGAAATGTTATGTTTCTATGGCATTGTACATTATAACTAAAAAAGACATTTTCTCTTTTTATTAATTATTTAAGATTTTAAATCCTGGACTTTTTATTTATTTGTTTGTTTATCTTTTATGACCAGAGAATTCACTTTACCTTGTGATAGAGGAGAGAAGGGGAGAGGAGACAAGGAAGGTAACAGCAGAATGTGTATACCTATAATAATAAAAATGAGTGCTTTTACTTTTTTCCTACTTTTGGAAATAAAAACAAGAATGTAAATATGCTGACTGGAAAGTCGTTTCTCCCGTATCACTTTTTTTCTACTTAGTCATGATAATTCATCTCTGGGATTTCAACCACTAGAGCATATTAAAGAATCTATTTTTTCATGTATAAATCTGCAATCTAAAGAATTATCTGTAATAGCACAGAACAAGTAAGCAATCACACACACTTCTTGTTTGAACATCTGTATCAATAATACTATATTTTACAGACAAAGATTTATTTGGTATTAAAGTCTTTTCTGTGACCAGATACCTACTTACACGGAATTTCCTTGTTTTTAGGGTAGACACTATACCTCCCGTATTGTCTCTTTTTTGTCAAACTACTGATCTACAGTTAGAGTGATTATCCTGTTTCTGCTTCAACTATCTGAAATAGCTTGCAGCGCTGCTTGGTTGATAATGATTTCTTCATAGGGACCTGCTTCCAAAGAACATTAATACCAAGAAGTAGATTCCTGGAGGCTGTAGAGGGTTTTTTTCCCCTTTTTGTTTTTGGTTTGTTTTTATGTTGTATCTATGTCTGAAATTTTATTTGCCCTTAGAAGTTTAATACTACGAAAATCCACTTGTAATCTTACCATGTATGTTAGTGGGAAGTACCGAAGTCATAATAGGCTAGAAGAAAACTGTAAAATGTGTAACCATAAAGCAGTTGAAGTAATTACTGTGGCTAATTGTGTCTGTAGAAGCTTATAAAGTACTGGACTACAGCAGACAGCACAATATGATCATTTTAATGATGAAGGATTTACAATACAGAAAAGATGTAATTAACTGGGTCCACAGCCACACTAGCCTTTAATTCCCTGAAAAAAAAAGACCTGTTAAATAAAATTTATGAAACTATTAAAACAAAACAGAATTATTCTGCCATTCTACATCTCTCTTTTTTTATTTACAGCAATGATAATGTACACATCCAGGCATAAGTGTTTGTTATTAGGTTTTGCTTCTTTTAAATTAAGTGCATATTCTCTTTCTTTGAGTTTTATATGTTTGGATGAAGGAATTAGCTAGTGTTCTCTACCCTGCAAAGCTTACAGTCAACTTGACAAGCTATCAAATAGTTGTTTATCTGATCAGATCAGTTATATATGATAACATGTTTCATGTTATCCAGAAATACCTCAAAGTATTTCCACAAATCTAATCCCATGAGCATTCCCACTGAGATCTATGGAACTACTCCCAGATTTAAAGTGCAAAATTAAGTATTGACATAACGCCCATAACACACATAATTAGTCCTTGGGGAGATGTGGGCATGGTAACAACAACTCAGAGTTGAGAGTGGGTCAAGGAAATAAAGCAAGAAAGAGAACTGAGTATAAAATTGTACTGTAAGTTTTTAATATGAATAATTGATTTCATATAAAAAGGGTAGCAATGAAAATCTGTACTGAAGCATTTATACGTCATTGCTAAATATGACAGTGTAACATGAGAAACCAATGCATGACCATTGCTTTAGCAAAATGCGTATTTAGATATCTTCCTGTAGACACTGGTCTTATGTCTTAAAATGCAAAGTTTGCTTAAAAAGAGCAGTAGAATCCTTTGGTTAATTTATTATCTCAAAACACAAGTTACTGTTGCCAAAGTGTTTACCTTTCATTTAATATCTTTTTTCAGTCTGGCTTGATTAAACACCCTAAATATTTCTCTAGTGCTTTCCGCTAACTACTATTGCTAATTGCTAACACTGCACTTCAGCATAGATTTCTGTAAGGTGAAACGTGGAGTGACAAATAAGTTAGTCTCTTCTCAGTAGTTTATAGGACAATTTCCCATAGTTTCTTTTTCTACATATTTCACTTATGGTGATTTATCTCATTTATTTTCCCCAAAAAGAGTTTGTTTGTAATATACATATGCATGAATCCATATATACTGGTTGGTTAATTAACAGGCCACTGTTCAAAATTTACTCCTAAGAGTAAGAAAATTTAACCCTGTGTTACATCAAACTAAATCTGTGTTTTATGCTTCTCTGGCTCTTGAGACTTGCTTAACACTCACCAAAGTGGGTACCTAATGCAAAGCACATGCCTAAACACCTTTCTGAACTACAGTCTTAATGCCTGCGCAAAGGAAGGGTACATTAATGAGCAGCAATGTGCATCACACAGACCAACTATAAGAAGCAATATTAAAAGCTTAAGTGATTCCATTGCATAAATTCACACTGTAGGTGTTCAGCATTCAGAACAAGCTAAAGTAGGGCATGCACAGTAAATACAGATGTTTGAAAGTCTGTCTTAAATTGTTCAGATCATTTAAAGTTATCCCTTGTGAATAAATGCTTTAAAAGGTTTGGTTTCTTCTTAATTTTTTTTTCTTATCATTAAAATTTGCAGGTCTATCAGAGCCTCCAGATATAACCAGACTGCTCTCCAGGTAGTAATTCATATTTTGAGAGGCATTTTTTTATTCCATAGGATTAAAAGCATGGAAAGAAATGCCTTTAATGCCTGTGTTTTGTGTTGCTTTTCAGAAAACATTTGGGGTGGGGGGATGATAACGCATTAGTATTTCAAAACCAAACCAAACTGCCTTGCGGTTTGCCAAACTGCCTGTACGATACTAGGTTAATTGCATATAAATCCTACTAGCTTAGAAGGATTTTAACAGCTGTATATGAAGGGCAGTGCTTTTATTGTTCCTTTTCTTATTTTGGTCAGTACGAGGAGTGTTTAATACAGACAATTTCATCACATTCATATGCAGTCATTACACCTTGTTTCCTTAAAACATATTTTGACATTTAAAAYGATGAGTGAAGATATTCTGGATTAAAATAGAAATTCACTCATCATTTTTCTAAAAAAAGCCATAGATATGACTTTTGGCATCTACAACACTAATACCGGGGGGGGGGGGAGGGGGGGGTTGTGTATTCTTCGTTTTTGCAACATTCTTGCTGTGATTCTTAGTCACTGCCATTAAATGCTGGTGACATAACCAATTTATGGCCCATCAATGACCAAACGATGAGAAATTACTGAATGGCAGGTGTTATTCTACATTGGTCCTGTGTGCTTGCTGAATCTACATTAAAATTCAAATTGCTCAGACCTGTTACTAATTCTGAAAGCCATCTGGATTCTACTGAAAGTGTTCAAACTTTTCGTTCAGAAACTCATTTCTGAAGGTTCCAGTACTTCACATATAGTGAGAAGTCTGGCTTTACATGAAGAGCTCTCTGATTATCTGATACAATATGTCTTTTTGCAATTACAAAAGGTTTTGCACAGTGTACATAATTTGAATTCATAGAAGGTCCCTGATGAAATTAGAGCACTTTTATCTAATGATCATTTTCATATTGCTTCCCTTCTGAGTGAACTACCATTCAGTAAAAATAGAGCAGACAATGAGTTCCTTATAAGAATACTCCCCATTTCTTAAGTTCTGTGGTCAATCTGAAGGTAAATGAGTTATTAACATTATTTATTCCATTAACTGCAAACAAGATCAATCATTTGAATTTACTCTCATCTACCTCAAATATTTGAGCTAAGATTCGTGCTACTAATTTCTGTCATATTTCTTGTGTATACCATCAAACATTTCCTAAAGGACTTTTTTATTACAGTATCTGATCATTTTCTTTTTATAACCAAATCTGAAAACAACGTATCATTCTTGGAGATTAAAGTTTAAATCCCTGTAATACTTGCCCCCAGCATTCAAGACAGATCTTTGCTAAATTTCACTTGACACAGCATGTAAACTTCTCTACCAGATTGTCTGAGTGCTCTCAAAGCTTAATTGATCCAATTTGCATGTCTTGTTCTGGCAGAATTGTRTATCATTTCTATCCTCTTGGACTAAGTGATCACAATCTAATCACTTTTTAGACAAAGCAGATGGAATGTTTCCAGCTCCTTTGCTATCCCCTTCCATGCATCCATATTAAAGTAATTCTAATTCTACAAGCAATCTGATCTTTCTGTATTTTTATAGGATTACTGTCTCATTGATTGGCCTTCTGTCACCAATTGTAATGTTCAGAACTTTACACTTAAAACATTTTCACTTTTATCTTACATATTCTGTGGGATCCTTTAAAACAACCATTTAACAAACTGTGATAAGTATTGCCCCATAGAGAAAATCTATAAGTCTCTACAGTTTGCGTAAATCAGCACAGGTCTGTGGACTACAAGGACAGAGCATTTACATTCATTGAAGACCTTCTCCTATATTTTTAAAGAAGAGCAAATAATTAATTATTTCTCCATTCTTAAAGTTCCAGACCTCATACATTGATAGATATTTTTAAAGTTTTACAATTTTCAGAAGGAAAAAAGTTATTTTAAAAATCAATAAATATTTTTTCAAATAATAATGTTTCTGCACATGAAAAAGAAATCTCTTATTTGTGTTATTTTTCTGTCCCCTTTTCCATTCAAAAATGTTCAAATTACGGTAGTACTTCTTAGATACCAAGGTAATTTATTCAGAAATTAAAGTACTTCTGAATAAATGAGATCTAGCTTGTGAAAATAACACAAATAAATAAAAGCTTCCTCAAACAACAATCACAAGCAGATTAGTCAAACTAATGAAGATCAAGGATGTATAGACTTCAAATATAATTAAAAATAAGCATTCTGAAGTAAACAGAAAATTTTGCTTAATGTCTTCACTTGCAATTCACAGCTGGAATTTATATTCCCATCCTGTCTCTAATTTATATAGACCTTCAAAAGCCAACGTTTTTCTTCAACATTACTCTATTCCTAACATTCTTAACTAGTGAATCCTTTGTCTTCCTCATGGTCCTACAGATTCCCTGTTCTGGGAGTTTTTGGTTGGCTTGTTTCCTGGCTGGCTCATTTTTTTCCTACATTCATCCTTTTTATTGCTTCTTCCTGTTTTGTTTTTTTCCATTAATTTCTATTCATATTTGATCAATAAGATTTATGAAAAGGCAGAAAGATTTGGGGGTTTTTGTTTGTTTTCAGTGAGGAATATTTGAGAAACCCTAAATCATGCTTTCCACAAAAGGTAAGAGAAAGCCAACGATCAATGCTAATGACAGCATTGGATATGGATATTCAGTCTGCTCTGCAGCTACTTATAACACAGGTGAAAAGTTGAAAGACCAAAACAACAGCTAGATAAGAGGATAAAGAAACAAGAATGCACTATTAAATTCTTCAATTCTTGTCAAAGAAGGTGKGCTAGTTCAGTAATAGAGCTGTGTTGCATCCATACATACACACAAATAGTGGTACAAGGAGGAGAGTGGTTGTCCAACAGCAAATCTACTGAATTAAATGTCAACTGTCAAAAAACAAACTGCATTAACCAAGTAGACCAATCTGATCATAAAAATGTCATTAAGATAGTAATCAGTCTTTCTATTAATGTCCTGTGTACTGAAAATTGGTAGTATAAAAACAGCAATGTTTTCCCGTGATTTGCATTTCAAACGGACTCAGTGGACAAGTGAAAAAGTAAGCTGCTTGCGTTGCAACTTGGCTGAGTCTTGTAAAGACAAGCTCTATCATTCTCATGCATTGTCACTAGTAATAAGCATTCCACAAGACACATTATGCCTCTAGTTGCATAAGTAAAACCCCTGTTATCTTCAGAGTCTATTCTCATTGTAAAAATGTATGGTCCCATAGCTTGCAACTGGGTTGCGCAGGTGTAACTCAGTGGAACATAACAAACAATTCTGTGGATGACGCTCAAGAAATAATAGAATGCAGTGTGCTGTCTCTCAGCTCTGCTAAGCTCAGCAGGACCAATAGAAATAATAAGTAGGAAAAAAATATATATATCACCAGAACAGGCAGGTATGACTCGCACATGGAATTCATCTACTGGGCAACTAGGTATAATTTTATACAGTCACTTTTAAGAGCAAATTTTCTGCTACTCTGTAAACAAACAAATACATATTAAACTGTTGTACTGCATTTAGTCAAGACGCTCAGGGTTTCTTAGTGCCAACGTGAATACTCATGATCTTAAGCTGCATTTCCCATGCCACAATCTGCCTCTCTTTCTGACAGTGCCACACTCCAACCTGGAGGTATTTAAACGATCAGCTAAGATAAAAAGTTAATAGCATCAAATGTTTTCCTTGAGCTCAACATTACAGCACAACATCAGGAAGGGTTTTGGGTCTGTTGATTATTGGGGCACACAGTTTCGGAAGAAGGAAGAACAGAACAACTCTGCTAGTTTGCCTTCCAAAAATTCACTTCAAATATAATGATATTCTCTACTAAACACTATTAAACAGTATCTTAATGCTTTAGAGTTTAAAAAAAAAAACTATCTTATTTTATTGCATTACTTCTGTTGCCACCAACGAACCCAAAAGTAGAATCTGATTTTGAGAACAGATTAAGAAAGTGTTGAACATACGATTCATCATCACTTATATCCATATTTCCAACAGATCAGACTAATCACGGGGGTGGGGGGAAGTCAGCCCATTACTGTCTACAGTGGCAGTTCTACCTGAGTTCTACAGCAGGTCTGTCTGAGTTCTATTACCAGCAAAGGTTATTGACAGGTGCCAGAACGCTGGACTCGAAGAAAATTTATAAGATTGCTGATTACTTCATTCATTGTAATAAGCCTTATTCTTCTAAACTTGATGGTTTGGCTGCAGCATATTTCTCTTGTATCTTGCTAATTACCCTAAGAGCTAATTTTCCAGAGAATTGACTCTGATCCACAACCTGCTACAGTTCAACACTGTGTTCCCAAATGTTCTTTACAGCTTAAGGATTGCACCAACCACAGATAAAATCTGTGAGAAGTCAAAGGTGAGCCTTTGTATCTAATACACAGAAGACAAGATTATTTTAGACACAGAGCTAATTGCCTCAGATTTTTGGTTTAGCCTGGAGATACAGACCCTTATAGTGCTAAAGGTCTCAGAAGGATCTGTCATCAGGACGGACATCCTATCAATCTGTCTTCCAGAGTCTTATTGCCTGCTTGGAGGACATTTTGGAAGCAAGACAAAGCATCTGAACTGTCAGTCTGCACCATCCCACCTGAAAAGCAGTCATCGATATAATTTTGTGCTTGAAGAAATAAATTGGCAAAAAGCTTCTAGGCAGGGAATTTTGCCATCTAGCCAGTAGAATGGAYCATTATCTCCTACCTATATCTAGCTATTAAAATATTAGATAAAGGGAAAGTGTTGCATGTGATATTGTGGCTTATACAGTATGGAGCAAAATCTAATCTTGACAACATATTGAAACAAGTCTTCAGGAAAACATTCTCACATAGCCTGCAGATAGATTGAAGGAAATACAGCAACATGAAATGATGAATGACAAAGTATCATTCTAAGAGGGAAAGTGGCTACTGAGGTTCTGAAAGCCCTAGAAAACCTAGGACTATCATATTTTCATTCCCTTCGCTCCAACCACAAATTTACTTCACAGAATGCAGGCTGCCTTCCTTAGTGGTACACCAGAGTATTAATTCTTTTGATTTTCAGCTCTTAATTTGGAAACAGTCTGGACATGGCCCAGTTGCTGCGCTGCTGGCTACACATACTCTCATCCTTCTTTCCATATGCTGAGAGCTCAGTCTTGCTTGGGCTCACCCACATATGCGTGTTTCTCCTTATTTATCCTCGCTCTAACTTGTTTGACCCAGTAATTCTTGCAACCTATACCTATGAAATGTTTTTCTTTTCTGTGTTTTCTTTTCTGTGTTTTGTTTTGGTTTGGTTTTTTGTCACAGTGCTCATGTTTTAGGCTTCTTTGGGTCGAATTCTGAATTTTATGGCCATCTCAATTAATGTTTTATAAGAAATATTTACATCTTTCCTTTTCTATCCTTTGCTGCCCTGTTCCCAGAAATGGAATATAAAATCACTTTTCCACTAGTTTTTTTCTTGATTATATTTATTTTTGCTGCTGTCATGTATCACAGACTACCATGTTGTACACAACATCTCCCTCTTTCTATCACAAATGAACTTTGCTTACCTTTTTGTCCCTTTTAACAGCATCTCCTACTTAGCTGAGCTAGCCTTCTGCATATTTCTCAAAAATGGGTGCAAATGAATCTCTGGTTAGCTCCCCTTCCTTCCCATCTATGTTAACATAACTCTGTCAGCTACCTTTGGTACCTATGAGGCCCTCATTGCAGAAACCTTGTGTCATGGATTGAAATGAATTAATACAATGCATGCCCTTTGTACAGGTATGTAGCACACTTAGCAAAGAGCAAAGTGAAGAAAGACATATACTTATGCTTATAATACATAAATCTAAAAAAATATTTTCCTTGATTGCTTTGTCAAGCCCTTTTAGCTTAGTTACATACAGCTCTGGACTGAGAAAAACATAGCGCATTGCTGTATCATGGTCCCTGTGTTTCTCTTGCTCACTCTCAGAGACACGTTTTCTCCTCTTGAATTGTTTCAATCTCCTTTCTGCCTGTACCAAACTATTTAAGGCTAGAGACTTTACCATTTCTTTTGATCATAAGATAAATCTGAACTGAGTACCCATTTCACTCCAAGTGGGAATTATTCCTAAATTAATGGTTCCTCCATTGTACACATTTATGTATATATTTCATCATTGCTATCATTCCACTTCCCACTGATTTCCTCTGTAAAGCCTCCTTTGACCTGGCTCCATTCACTTAAACAGTCAAACAGATAAACTGAAACAACATTGCTTTCCAAATACTTCAAGAGGGATTCACATCAACTTAGGAGTTCACTTAATTCAGCAGAGAGAAAAAAACAGAAAAGCAGCAAGGCTGGAAGATCCTCAGAGTAGTAGTGCAAAGAAACAAATAAATTTGAATTGTGCAGTTTGAATCATACAATGAGACAGGAAATAGTTTCTCTCTGCTTGTTTCCTGTTTAGCTGAAGCCATAATATGGTCCTTTTTTTCTGGGCTTTTTATTATCGGGAAGATATTGAAAAATTGATGGCGGGCAATAGAGAGCAATAAAGAGGAACACAGGGCTGGATAACTGACTAATGAGGAAAAATTAAAAGAGTGAAATATGCATTGCTTGCCTAAGCAGCAGCTAAGTGGTAAAGGGGAGGAGATGGGAGGGGTGGATAACAGTCCACATATATATGAAGATTATAAACATGCAGGAGAAAGAGGAGTTGTTTAACAGTTTTTCATATAAACGTTATGCAGCATTATAACCTTGCAAGTTAAAAAGAAAACATAAAAATATGTCAAGCACTTTCCCATATGTCTACTCTTCACATATAATGTGTGTAAATTGTATGAGGAGGACAAGTTAAGCACTCTACTAATTTATGGCATCCCATTTATACTGTGATTATGGAAACTTAAGGAATGACCATCTGCTTTTCCCAGCTGTGACTGAAAACTTTTCATTGTTATGGAATAACAAGCTAAACTTTTCCTCATACGGCAGCTGTCTACCTTGTAAGAAAAAAAAAAAAATTGATTGTCTAGTCAGCAGGATTACAATTTGGTACTTCAGTATGAAATATTTCAGAAGCTTGTCATCCTTACACATGTATCCAAATACCAAATTTTCCATATTTTTGGAAGCATTTCAAATGGAAAATAACTTTGTAGGCCTAATTCTTCTTTCACTGACTCTACAGCAACAAAATTGCATGTCTCTATAGTCCTCAATGCAATTTCTCCTGATTTACAGAAATAGGAACAGTAAATGAGACAATATGACTATGGTAATATTTCAAGCAATTCATGCAGCAAAATCTCCTTACACCACTTAGCAAATGCTGAGTTAGACTTACTCCTTTAAATTCAGAAAAGGATCAAAAAAAAAAAAAACAGTCTAGGTAGAACTTCATGCTGGATTGTTCTTAGCAGTTCCCAACATGTATCCTATTCACCCATATGAATCACCATAAAGCAGGTCTCTAAGAACATATGGAACAAATTACTACAGGAAAGGAAGGTATTGGTTTTTCCACTGTTAAAAAGTGGAATATGTTGTCACCAGTTGTCAGCCAATCCTCAGAATTCCTCATTTAATAGCCTACAGAATAAAATATCAGTTAAAAATCCAATTTTAAAAATGTCCAAATAGTTATATTCCAAAATTAATATTCTCAAATACTCTACTAGGGTCGATAAACCTGATCATCTCAAGATTCTGGATTAAATCTTCAATTACTCCATGAACTACACATCTTAATAGATWACATACACTAAAAAACTTTTGTCTTCTTCTCAAATATTTAAAACTACCTTCTCCTCAGGGCAGATTTCCGAAAAACAGAGACATTGCCTGAGCCAATGAGGCATATTATGTGTTTTCAGGTACTTGGAGAAATGTGCATTAAGTATTACATGCAAATGAATTATGTTTGTCCTGGCATTCCTATTTATCTGAAATATAAAATGTTTATTCTTCTATGTATTGTTCATGATTTATACAGTGCTACTACAGTGCTGTTTACACCATGTATAGAACAATATTCCTTTTGCAGTGGCACGAGCCTGTGACACCAGGGAATACTGTGAAGTACTTGAATATGGAAGGAACTATTCATGGTACTAATTTTTAAGCTGAGTCACAAACTTCTGTAAGAATTAATCCTAAATACATGATATAGTTTTATGAGCATTTTTGTTTTACACTGAATTTATTTATGAAATTTTGGTGATTGATATCTTTTCACAACAAGTTCTTCTGTTGTCAGTAGAGCTTCTTCGTTGGCTAACTCTACATTAGCAAGTAGTTTGATGAGATAAGGATATACAGAATGAAGGGAGGGAGGGATATATGGAATGAAACAACTGCTGTTGAAAATCCGATGTCCACACTATGTGTTCTAGGGCTTTACTTTAGAGTAGCAATAGCTGGGTCCCATTAGCAGGTGGGAGCACAGCAGATGTACTTCTGGATCACATGTTTTGATTTAGTCTTAGCTAACTGGAATCTAGCTTGCCTGTTCAGATCCCACTCCACAATGCACGCTGAAGGGTGGTAAGTGGAAGCAACTAAGAGATTCACTTCAAGAGCACACTGCTGATCCAAGCAAAAATGCTAATGTAGAAGCATCACTGTCTTCTTTTACTTGTCTAAACTGATTTTCTCTTAGTAATGAATATGAGAAACACACAGTAGCAAGTGCTGTATTTTTTCTTTCTACTCAAATAAAATAATTAATAATCAAGACAAATATTTTATATCATTTAAATTATAAAGTGGAATGTACTGAATGCAATATAACTAACAGAAAGCAGTTAGTATCATGGGAATGTATAAACCAAAAATTTAATATTATAATTGTGATGCAAGAGCAATTATTAGTTTCTATCTTTTGAGCATTTGGAAAAAAAACATTAAGTAATGAAGTTGATGAACATTAATTAAGAAATTTTGTTGCATACTTTTATCAAAGTCTCCAGTCAAAATAAAATATGTATTTTCTACAATCATATCCTCCCAGATTTCTCAGAATGTAGCATAGTAACGGCACATTTACTCAGTGTACTTTTTCCTCAATGTCAAAGGTTCAGCAAAAATACTGCTGCTAATTTGATTTATCTGTATGCTTTCTCTTTCTTTCAAATGAAACCAATGCAAAATATTACCATTAGAGTACAATGCTACTGTAACAAAATCATGTCTGATCTTTTAAGTTTGTGAAACTGGAAGAAGATTTGCAGCTGTTGGTAATCCACATGTAACATAATGAATTAATATTAGCTACCAACCATAATATGTACCAAAGACTGCCCGTTTCACTTGCAGTGTCTTTAGGGGAGATAGGCCACTCATTTTCCTGAGCTTAAAAGTAACTCTTTCTTTCATATCAAGAAATTGTAAGGGTGTCACATCCCTTCTCATTTCCTCCTGAACAACTGAATAAGACAAAAATAAATATTAGGCTCCATTTGATACAAACCAGCCAAAAACTACAAGAAAGCTCTGAATGTAAAATCTGTTCAAATACACATTAAAAGTATTAAATGGGGGAGAAATATATTCCCTCTCTTGAACGAGCAAATAAAATTCTGTTATAATGGTCCTGGAATAAAGTATAAGTGAGACTTTGGGGCTGAGATTAACATGTCTTGATAAAACCATGTGCTTCTGGGCACTGGGAAAGCTGAGATGTTTCCCATATATGTTCTAAGGTAAAGTGACCTACAGTTAGGTGTTGACAATATATTTTTAATTTCATATAAAAATAGAAACTATTTTTAACTTGCTGAGCCTCTGTATTTCAGCCTTTGAGCTATGCAAGCATAAGCATCAAGGACCTCCTCAGACTCCTGCCAGTGCTGGGGTCTGGTACTCACACCCATGACCACCATTTGAACAGTCAGGACAGAACCAGAGTTCTCCCCACAGAATAGGCTAAACTACTTTTTCTAAGAGTTAAATGTCCCTGATTTACACTGTAATAAGCATCTCATCCAATGCAAAAGTAACAAAGACGACACTAGAAGCATAAGATAGGTGATAATTATTCTGACAGAAGTAGGCAACCTAGTGTCTTAATGTCTTTCTTCTTTCAGCATTTCCACCATTAATATTCAGGTCAGCCACTTCTTCCAGGGAAATGCATAACACTGAGAGAAAAAGAGGTATAGATTATACTGCAGGGATTTGCCAGCACAAATCACCAGTATTTTTAATGTAAAGCCAACTTACTGGACCAGAAAGAAACATTCCCTGATTTTTCAGGATCTCTAAATATGTTGTCCAGATGCTCCACTTAACTGTTAAAAACCACTACTGAAAAATAGGCATACTTACACGAGTCCTGTTTTTATTAAATGATTACTTAAATGGGACAAGGAACTCTGAGAAGAAGTCCACTGTGAAATTTAAAGATCAATGCTGCAAAGAAGAAATTCAGCAGAAGAATTCCAATAAGGCGGCAATAGATATGGCAGCACTTTTAGATTGCAACACCTGAAAAATGCTAAATACATGGAAAGAATGCCTGATAGGACTGTAGATAGACATTTGTGTCAAACAGTACAGGTATAAGGAAAAAAAACCCCAACAACACGGAAAAGATAGTGTGATATCAGACTGTACAAAAGATGCAAAACTTTAAAGCACATATGGTTTGATCTTTTGAAAGCAAAAGAAAGATTTTCCTTCTCTTCTCCAGCCTGGAAGAGGACTTTTAAGCAAATGGTCTCATACTAACAGATGTCAAATAGATCTGTACTTAGGCATTTCAAGAAACTTGTTATCCATAAAAGGATGGGAAATAAAGGCAAGAAAGGCCTCCCTGTCCATGGTCTTTAAAATGCTGTGGGTTTCTCTTTATAGAACAAATAATATTCTGTGTTCATAGCAAAGAACAATAGTTTCTCAAGCTGTGTTTATCATGTTATTTAATGTCTTCATATTTGAATTCTCTTGTCATTTCTCATGAATCCTCTATTGCCTCTTGTCTTCTAATCTCAGGGCAGGAACTGTGCTTGCTAGCATTGTGCCTAGCACAGTCAGGATTTGATTTATGAGTGGACTTCTTTGGCACTGGAATAATGCAAATACTGATAACTCTTGGTAGTCCCAGCTTTACAATTCTGTATTTCCAACATCATTAATCTGCAGCTGTAGGACTAGGGGACAGACGTATAATATAAGGATAATGAGTGACAGCCAATAGCAAGCAGTAGAGGACTAAAAACAAGCCAGCAGATGAAAAGGAGAAGGAACTTTTTTTTTTTTTTTTTTTTTTTTTTTAATGAGAGAGAGAGAGAGAGAGAGAGAGAGTCAGCTGAAGCAGCATGGGCTTGACTAACATAAAAATTGTAAATCACCTCATGCTCTCGTGAAAAGAAAGCATTTTCTGATAACAAGTCAAGCATGCAGGAGACTTGCATCTACATATCGTTGCAAAATTAGCTTTTATTCTTGCTTTTCTATTTTGTCATGAGACCCATAAAATATAGTTTTAAATAATGCCCAAAAGAAATTCAGAGCAGAGCACTGCAGGTAGAGCCTATTGGTCTACTGAAATACAGAACTGACATTACAAGATTATATAAATAACATAGCTGTGCCATTGAATAAAAAGCTGTGATGAGGGGTACTTAATTTACGGCGGTTGTCATCACCTTCACTAACCTTCCTCTTCTGTAATGCCACATGTTAAGGATCAATGTTCTGTATTATACTAAAAGATCAAAAAGCTACATGTCCTGGTTCAGTATCCAACCATAAGTCTCTCAACTCTATTATTGCTTCTAATAATGAAATTACATATAAATTGTCTTTTAGTGCTTGAGCATGTGAAATTGTCATCACTTTAAATCCCTTGCATAAAACCTATTTCTGTATTCATTCAACTATGAGCAGGAAGACGACTTCCTAAAAAGAAGAAAAGAAGAAATTAGACCTAGCTGCACAGGCTAATGAAATCAACCAGGAAAAAGCAGTATATTTTGGGTTATCCCTTCAGATTATTTTTCCTGTGTGCCTTAAATCTTAGTTCTCCCCAGAGATACCTTAGACCTATATGCTAAATAGGAAGCATTCAGATTCTCAATCAGCTGTCAGTTATTCAGGGTAATCCAAATAAAGTAAAACACAGAATAATGCAAAACCCACAGTGACTGTCCAATGAAGAAAAGTCTGTGTTACTAGTGACTGTTAGTACCAGCTGAGATGGTAAATTCACATAACTTTTTGTGCAAACAGTTAAGGTGTCCCTTCACCAAGGCCGCTGAAATCCACAAAGCGGCTGAGCAGGACCTGACTCTCTTGTTCATTCATTTCATTTACAGCACTCATGATGGAATATTATTGACAGGAATGACATGTCCCATTTTACTTAAAAGGTCAACTGTTATCAATTTTCATAGAACAGAACAATAAAGAGTTCTTGAGAGGGATAAATATCATAAACACAGCAGATTTGCTTTTTCAGCCTCAGAAACATCATTTTGKGAGTGTATAAAACAACAGTGCTTGGCAAATTATGCTAAAAGTAAATATAAAATAAATAGAAAAAAATAAAAAAGGAAGTTTATTATTCTGCGTTTGTTTTTTACAGTGTCTACAAAGAAAGATTAGGACTTCTTTTTTTTTAATATTTGGGCAAAAACACAAAATATTTCTCTGCAGAGCTATAACTACTCTCGGTGGGGTGTTTAGTTGCAGTTTCAGACCGAGGAAATGTGAGCAAAGGCATTTATCTTAGGCAGGGTGTTAGGAGGGGAGAGACTCCCGAGGCTGGCTTTGGGCACAGAAAGCGAGTCTCCACGGGTTTCCCCGCAGTCAGAGGAGACAGAGCTCTCCAGAGGGTCACAGAGGACCTACCTGGCCTCCTGCTCAGTTATCTGTAAATGATACACCCTAGCCTCTTTTACCTACATTTAGGCTTCACAATTTTCCCACAGCTCCTCTCCACTTCCCAAAGTGTCAGTAAAACTGCTGTACTGCAGCTTCTGAAGAGATGAAAAGCTATTTGGACTTATTTTTATTCAGGGATCCTCAGCTCTTTCATTCACAGATGACGTTCCCCCAGTTTTTCAGTCGCTGATACTCCAGCGTATTGGTCAGAGTTTGACTCAGCGGCTAGCACTTCCACAGTATTCACTGCTTTAAAGTATTTTAGCAAAGGCACTTATTATCCAAGTCAGTCAAAAAGTCACCAGCCACGTCTGAAAGCGGCAGGCTATGATCCAGAAAAAGAGCTCTGTTTCTCACCATGCCTGTATGGCTTGGTTTAAAGTTACACAATAGATAGATATCATATGTGAATAATTCTGTCACCCCTTTGACACATTCACTGACCTCTTTAAAAAATTGTGTCATTTTGCTGCTTGTAAAGCCCTTTTCCCACACTGTCTTGGTGCAAATCTGTAAAAATCTCTTAAATCCACCAATTTTCTAGGCAATGCTTAAGTTCACTGCATTGTTTATGCTTCTCTCATACTGTAGAATTTAGAAGATAATAATGCAAATACTACCTTTTATGCACTTTGGCCCATGTTTGAAAATTGAGTCCAACAACTCTTATTAGCTTAAAATAGTTAGAAGGAAAACAAAGGGGCAGGTAAAATGGGATTGGAAGGCAATGACTCTGAGCTCTAACAAACTGCATGGTCTTAGTCCACTCATTTAATCTTTTTTACTTATTTTACCATCTAGAAAATATAGGTTCAGATTTATGCCTGCCTTCCCCACACAAGCATTATAGACAGCAGTTACATGCAGGGCACCTTAGAAGTTCTGAATATTACTTTTGTGCAGTACCACTGAGCCTCTGAAAGTTAGATATCAAGTTTTTGTCTTTCTGCTCAATTAAGCCTATTTCTTTTTCTCTTTTATTTTCAGAGTCCTTCAGATTTTAGTGAGGTTTCAGTAAAGAATAGAGTTGAATTCAGCAGACAGAGTGCTTGAAACTGTCCCTGTCTTCAACTATCCCTAAATTTAGAGTCCCGGAAAGGAAGGCTTGGTCTGAATCTAAAAGAAAACAGTGAAGCCAGCCATCGGTCAGGATGCTCACATGGAGTTCACAGCCTTGTTTCACTGCTTCAGGTTTATCTGGGGGCTCCTTTTATATGTTTGTTTGTTTTAAGAAAAAGAAAAGGATGGATGGCTGATATTTTTGTATCATTACAATACTTTTGATGAGACTGATGTTCTTACAGCAGAACACCTGTAAAACTAAAAAAAAGATGGCTGCATAGTTATGTAACAAAAATAAGAAAGATAAAGAAAAAAAAAAGCTATGGTTGCCTACATAGCTTTAACTGTGCCCCTTTTYGCACATACAGACTTTAATTATGTGATTGCATACAGGTTTTCATATATTCACTATAATGCCATGCACTTTTTTCTAATTTTAAATATGTATTGAATCATTTAAAACTGTGCTGTATTGTTATTTTTATGCCAAATAGATTCCATTAAAGTCATTTATATGGAAAATACACAGTAAGGCATTTTAAACAACATATTCCAGAGCAATGGTAAACGTTTTCCAGAAAACGGAAGACACTTATGCTTTCAAGTAAATTAGCATCATAGTCAACTGCCTCATCTCCCACGTCATATCTGGAATATAGCAGTTCCTATTTGGACAGGTAAATGGGCTAAATACTTAAATGCTTCATCCCTTTAAAGGAACTGAACATATGCTATGCTGACAGATAGAAAGAAAGTGTATATGATTCAGTCTGTGGTCTGGTTATATGCCAAACCCCTCCCTGGAGACACTCAGAATTAGTCAGGATTGAATCCTGGATGATTAAAGTGTGCACCATGGAGAAAAAAGACCTACTTAACAAAAAAAAAAAAAAAAAAAAAAAAAAAAAAAAAAAAAA